>NC_064866.1:8130283-8352783 GCF_024139225.1 Suncus etruscus | reverse complement strand
AGTGGCCCCTGAGCTTCACTAGGTGTGGCCCCAAAACAAACAACAACAAAACTCTAGTTGGAGCCCGATTTCTTCCTTTTCTTTCTTTCTTTCTTTCTTTCTTTCTTTCTTTCTTTCTTTCTTTCTTTCTTTCTTTCTTTCTTTCTTTCTTTCTTTCTTTCTTTCTTTCTTTCTTTCTTTCTTTCTTTCTTTCTTTCTTTCTTTCTTTCTTTCTCTCTCCCTCCCCTTTTCTCTCTCCCTCCCCTTTCCTCCCTCCCTCCCTCTTCCTTCCTTCCTTCCTTCCTTTCTTCCTTCCTTCCTTCCTTCTTTTTTCCTTCCTTCCTTCCTTCCTTCCTTCCTTCCTTCCTTCCTTCCTTCCTTCCTTCCCTTTTCCTTCCTTCCTTCCTTCCTTCCTTCCTTCCTTCCTTCCTTCCTTCCTTCCTTCCTTCCTTCCTTCCTTCCTTCCTTCCTTCCTTCCTTCCTTCCTTCCTTCCTTCCTTCCTTCCCTTTTCCTTCCTTCCTTCTTTCCTTCCTTCCTTTCTCTCATATTTTTGGGCCACACTCAGTGATGCTCAGGGGTTACTCCTGGCTCTGTGCTCAGAAATCGTTCCTGGCTTGGGGAGACCATATGGGACACTGGGAACTGAACCTCGATTCATCCTAGGTCAGCATGTGCCTGGCAAACACCCTACCATTTGAGTCATCACTTCAGCCCTTGGAGCCCAGTTTCTTCTACAGAGAAAAACTCTTGCACCTTCCTGAGCACTCAAAGGCTGTTCTTTGTGTAACAGTCACACACTCTCCCCAAGCTTTAGTCCCATGCATACCCGGCTGAGGGCAAGCTCTTCATTGTACCTCTGCATTCCTAAGATTTCAGTAGGGGAGTGAGCAAATGAGTAATTGAATCATTAGAGCATTCATGGGCTTCTTTGTACTTATTGGACTCACCAGAGTGCTCTAGCCTTATTAGAGTGTACATGGCTGAGATCAATTGCTGCAGTTGTCCCCCAGATTTCTTCACAAGTTAGAGTGAGAAATGTGGTATTAAGGTTCTCCATGATTCTGTTCTCCAGGAGATTTGCTGATCAACTCTTCTTTTTGTTTATTTGTTTGGTTGATTTGTTTTTGTTTTGTTTTTTGGGGGGGAGGGGGCACACTCAGTGATGCTCAGGGGTTACTCCTGGCTATGCACTCAGAAATCACTTCTGACTTGGGGAACCATATGAGATGTTGGGGGATTGAACCGCGGTCTGTCCTTGACTAGCTCGGGCAAGGCAGACGCCTTACTGCTCCGCACCACTGCTCCGGCCCCTGATCAACTCTTTGATGGTGTTTAGACTGAATTACATTGTACAGGCAGTGCTTGAGAGGAGCTTCAGGATGGGATGATACAGAGTCAGATCAGGATGTATAGTGGAGATCTCCACAATCCATATTACTGTGGAGTATAGTGTGGTCGTCCCAGAACAGACATCCCATCCTGGTGCTAGGTAATTGTCTGTTACTTTAGTAGGTTCCTGTATGGATGAGCAAGAAATTAAGGAGCAAAAGTTAAAGGGTCAGCTACAGTAATTTTGGGAGTTTATTATTTTTTTAAATAATTTTTGGGAGTTTTGGGTCATACTCGGCAGCGCTCAGGGGTTACTCCTGGCTCTATGCTCAGTAATCGCCCCTGGCAGGCTCAGGGGACCATATGGGATGCCGGGACTCGAACCGCCATCCTTCTGCGTGCAAGGCAAACACCTTGCCTCCATACTATCTCTCCCTTAAATAATTTTTATTGTGACCAAAGTGAATTACAAATATTTCACAGTAATATTTTAGGTACATATTGACATTGAATCAGGGGCATTCCCACCACCAGTGTTGTCCTCCCTCTACCCCTGTTCCCAGTATGCATCCCATGTCCCCCTCCTTTGCTCCCCAGGCTGCTAGTATAAGTGGTCCCCTCTGTCTCTAGCTTGTTGTAGATTGGGTATCAATTCTATTGTTGTTGACTTTGGACTTGGTGTTTAAGTCTGATCATTTTTTTATTTCTACTCAATGTTCATATGACTGTTTGGTCTTGCTACCATCCATTTTTTCCCTTCAATTTATGAGGCAGAACAAATTGATTCAAGTTATGTGGTTCTGTTTGAAGGAAAAGGAAAAAAAAAAGCAAAAACAAAAACCAGAAGAAGTTCATCTAGAGGTTGCAAATATCAATTTAAGAGAAAAAAAGGAAAAAGGATGAAAAACATAACAAAAAGACAAAAAAAATACAAAAACTCAGACAAACAAGAAAACAAAAGTAGCAAAACTACAATGACAAAACAAAAACAATCAAACAAAAAAACTGAAAATCACCACAGCAATAAAGACAACAACCAAACAATAACCACAATCCCAAAATAAAAAGAAAAAAAACATGTGCTTCTTTCTCTTTCTTTCTTTTTTCTTTCTTTCTTTCTTTCTTTCTTTCTTTCTTTCTTTCTTTCTTTCTTTCTTTCTTTCTTTCTTTCTTTCTTTCTTTCTTTCTTTCTTTCTTTCTTTCTTTCTTTCTTTCTTTCTTTCTTTCCTTTCTTTCTTTCTCTCCTTCCTTCCTTCCTTCCTTTCTTTCTTTCTTTCTCTCCTTCCTTCCTTCCTTTCTTCTTCTCCTTCCTTCTTCCTTCCTTCCTTCCTTCCTTCCTTTCTTCCTTCCTTCCTTCCTTCCTTCCTTCCTTCCTTCCTTCCTTCCTTCCTTCCTTCTTCCTCCTTCCTTCCTCTTCCTTCCCTCCCTCCCTCCCTTCCTTCCTTCCGTCCTTCCTTCCTTCCTTCTTTCTTTCTTTTTCTTTCTTTCTTTCTTTCTTTCTTTCTTTCTTTCTTTCTTTCTTTCTTTCTTTCTTTCTTTCTTTCTTTCTTTCTTTCTTTCTTTCTTTCTTTCTTTCTTTCTTTCTTTCTTTCTTTCTTTCTTTCTTCTTTTTCTTTCTTCTTTCTTTCTTTTTGCATAGGCACAGTAAATATTGGGGAGATTAGAAAGGAAATTCCCTTGGCCTAAGAGATACAGGGTTTCTTTGCCCATGAAGTATACCGTCATGTGAGACTCCATACATATTCATTTACTCTTCCCTAAGTCCTTTTGTGGTGTATGGAAACCTTCCGCTTTGTCATGGATGACAAAAATCAGACCTCTAGAGATCTTGGTATCTACACAGGTCCAAGGATGGAGCCTAGGATGGAGTCTTTCTTTACGGAATCTTTCTTTATGGAGTCTTTTTTATCTTTCTAGAAGTTCTGTTCCAAGATTGTTGTTCTAATCAGTCTTCTGTAATTGGTGGTCTTGGTATTTGCACCAATCCTAGGATGAAGCCTAGGATAGAGTCTTTCATTATGTTTCCAGAAGTTCTGCTTAGTTGCAGTTGACTCAGTCAGACCTCTGGAATTAGAGATCTTTGTTGTACAGATCGTAGACCAAAGCCTACGTTAAGATCTTTCTTATTGGTCCCAGGGTAAGTTCTGCCCAGTCATGGTTGTCACAGTCAGTCTTTTGTAGTTAGTGATCTAGGTTTTTGCACAGATCAAAGGATGACCTGTCTTCTGATTTCATCTTATCATTAGGTGATGAGATAAGACAGCCTGCTCTTAGATCAAGTTGTTGCTATTTCCTCATTGTCAGGATGTCATATCAAAACTGGTGCATGTTGGTGTCAGAGAAGTATCGAGAATGTCCCAGAGGGAGTTTGGTTTCTGGAGCTGTTGCGGAGAACTGTATTGGTTCTATGTCTGAGATCTTGGGTTCGGGATTGGACAGTTGCTGTCTAATCACATGGAGTCTAAGTTGGGTCCACATGACATATGTTCAGGGTGGGAATTTAATATTTTTAAGCAGTTGATTTATTTTTTAAGCAGTTGATTTTAAGCAATTGATTTATTTTTTAAGCAGTTGATTGATTGGTTTTGGGTCCACACCTGATGATGCTCAGGGGTTATTCCTGGCTCTGCACTCAGAAATGGCCTCTAGCAGGCTCGGGGACTATATGGGATGCCGTCCCAGATTCATCCTGGGTCAGCTACATGCAAGGCAAATGACTTAACGCTGTGCTATCTCTTCAGCCCCCAATGCTCGGAGTTTAGCACACTGATGGCACATATGAGCTACATCTCTGCAAGCTACGCCTCACCAAAAATGCCTTCCATATTTGGTCTGTGTGGTTTTCAGCTCCATCTACATTATAGGGAAACTATTCGTTGGGGTCAGTGCTAAGCATCAGTATTCTGCATGAACTAATGGTGAGGGCCAGATGAGATGAGGTCTGAGAAATGCCCCTGGCCAAGTTGTTAACAAATCACACTCGTCAAGGTGGAAATAGCCTGTGTTTGAGAGTAAGCATGTTGCCCTTCATGCATATCTTCTGCCTGCTTGGGTTCCTTCTTCTTGGCTGCTTTCCTGTTCACCCGAGGCCATGCAGCTGAGAGTTTAAAGTTGGAAGGTCATGGGACAGGAAAGTCTCTTTCACATCAAGAATTAAGACATCTATTTAAGGAGCAAGAGGCTGAAGAGAATGAACCCACTGTCTCAGCTGAGGTTTGAGAGGCCAGCTAGGGTCTCACTTTTTCAGAAGAGGGATGCTTGATTGCAGATTGCCTCTCTGTAGTCTAGAAGGAAGGAGAAAAAAAAAACACAACAAACAATTCATAGTCTGGAGCCAATTGATCTCTAGTATACTCTGAACTTTGAGGTCTAGTTTTGCTCCTTGGAAAATGAAATCCCAGCATTGCTTCTGCGGGAGGCAGTGAGGTGGAACACCTAAAAAACTGGCCCTCCCTCACTCCTTTTACACATCTCTTCAACTTCCTGAATATCTTGCAGTCTTTGGGGTCACCCTCAGTTTCCTTTCTTGTAAATTGGAAGAGAGTTCTGGGGAGCCTCAATACCTCTAAGCAACATTATAGCTTATTCATGTGCTGACATCATAGCCTGGAAGGGCAAGAATGCCGCTTGGGACAGGATGTCTTTCATCTTTAAATTCTCATCCTGGAGAGAGACTAAGGTGTGGCAGCCTGCAGTGGATTCCCTGTGGGCACTTATGCTTGGTGGTCTGTTGTTTGACTTAACTCTAAAAGAAGATTTTGTTCCAATGAAGCCTACTTATTCAATGTAAAATCATTTTGCATTAATTTTGCTCTTTTTTTCCCCCCCTTCAGTATTCAACGAGCAGCACTGATGATTCTGGAAAATTACTATAAAGATTTCACCATCTATAACCCCAACCTCCTAACAGCATCCAAATTCCGAGCAGCCAAACACATGGCAGGTCTGAAAGTCTACAATGTTGATGGTATGTGCCTAAAACATTATATGTGATATGGGCCCAATGAACAGAGTTTAGGCATCTAAACCATCATCTTGGTGGTTGGTTTGGTTTTTACCTCCTTGTAGAGTTTCTAAAGGAGGGTTTCTCCTTTCAGAGCAATGTCTTTTTCTGTGTCTATATATATATATATATATATATATATATATATATATATATTTGCATACAGGCATTTTTAACTGATTTATGGCTCAGATATGTGGGAGTTTCCTTCACATGTGGGATTTCATGATGGAAAACTAGAGGAGTATGTGTTTCCTGTCTTCTCCTGTAAATCTTTTATACTGAAATTATGAGCAAAAGGATATGCTTTTCAAAAGTGGGATAAACCATCTAGAGCATTAACTGTTCTTGTCCATTAAAACTGGCTCTTGGGAGATCAGGCATTTCAGAGTGAGTTTTGATAGACTTGGGGCACCCTCAGTTGCCCCAAATCTCATCTCTGTCCTGACGATTAATTCTCAGTCTTGATGAGAAGCTGGACTTATATGAGTGGGCAAGAGACCAGAGCCCAGGCTGTGATGTCAGAACCTGTTTCAGATGGCCACATGTTAAAAACAGGACATGAAGTCATTCCTTGCAAAGCATGTAAGGTCAGGGCAAGAACTTTGCAGATCCTAATGGAAGATCATGTTGTTGGTAAGGCAGGTGTTTGATTATTGCTATCAAATGTTGATTTTTTGCTTCAGTTTGGGAGCTGGGGTTCTGTAGGATGGAAAAAGTACACCCATGCATTGAAAACTTTAAGAAAACTCCCACTAACAAAACCAAATCATTGAGCAAGTTGATGATGCCTGAGAAAGCCTTAGATCTACTCTTTCCTTCTGGAACATTCAGGTGGTCTATGGCCAAGGAGCAAGGACTGAATCTATGTTATTGTTCAGAAACTTCCATTGCAGCTGTGGTGCTTTGGTATAAAACATACCTCTGCATGACATTTCAGCGTGGCTTGTTTTCCTGCATGTAATCTGTGTCTCCATGCCCCTTGACTTTCTGTTTTCTCTGCCTTTTATCTCCCCACTCCTCTCATTTTCTCTCATTGTCTGGGGGCTGAAATGTGAATCCCCAGCTGCCCTATGGTCAGACTGAAACTTCTTCAGCACACTGACTCCCTATGTTATTCTTGGCCAGTATTTTCATAGCCAAACATTCCTGATTGTATTCTGTTCCCCTTTCTACTGGTCAGATTGGGGTCTGGGGATCATGCTATCCTTTCTCCTGAGCACACACAGGGTGCAGAGCAGGGTACAGACCATTGGGCTTCCTGGGAAGTGACTATGGGAAGGGCTTCATGGAACTACTGCAAGACCATGCTGCGAGTTGTGTCCTTTTTTTTTAAATTAATATCTTTATTTAAACACCTTGATTACAAACATGATTGTAGTTGGGTTTCAGTCATGTAAAAAACACCCCCTTCACCAGTGCAACATTCTCATCACCAATATCCCAAATCTCCCTCCTTCCTGCCCCACCCCTGCATGTACTCTAGACAGGCTTTATACTTCCCTCATTCATTCACATTATAATGATAGTTTTCAATATAGTTATCTCTCTAACTGCACTCATCACTCTTTGTGGTGAGCTTCATGTCGTGAGCTGGACCTTTCAGCCCTTCTCTCTTTTTTCTCTGAAAATTATTGCAAAAATGTCTTTTATTTTTCTTAAAACCCATAGACGAGTGAGACTATTCTGCATCTATCTCTTACCCTCTGACTTATTTCACTCAGCATAATAGATTCCATGTATATCTATGTATAGGAAAATTTCATCACTTCATCTCTCCTGGTGGCTACATAATATTTCACTGTGTATATGTACCACAGTTTCTTTAGCCATTCATGTGCAAGTTGTGTCTTGTGTCCCGCTTCATGTCATTTGAACTGTTTTTTTCTCCACCATTCTTTTCCCCCAGGTCCCAGCAACAATGCCACAGGTCAGTCCCGGGCTATGATTGCTGCAGCTGCTCGTCGCAGAGACTCAAGCCATAATGAATTATACTATGAAGAAGCTGAACATGAAAGAAGGGTGAAGAAGCGAAGAGCAAGGTATGTCATCCCCTCTTGTTCCTGCCCCCTGTGCCAACACCCTGGGGGCTGGTTGACTTTCTTAGTCCTATCAGCTAAGGGAGATCATAGTTTCTCAACATGATGTACTATAGATTTTGGTGCATCTCTTGCTCCTGGGTAGGATGGCTTGTTAATACAGACATCAGGCTCCAGGCTCACCTCCCTTGGGTTTTTTCAGTAGGTCCCGAAGTTAGGCCCAATAATTTGCATTTCTCACCAGTTCTTGACTGATGATGAAGCTGCTAGTTAGTGTCCCTCAACACTGAATAGTCCTTCTACCCCCAACCTGGCTGGCTTCAAGATCTGAGTACATTATCCAAAGTGGACAAAGGTTTCCTTCCTGTGTGGTGGGAGCATGATGCTGTTACTCCTTTGTAGGCCATCTTCCATTATATCAATGCTTGTTGAGTCTTGCATGTTTCATGTTAGAGGCATCTTAGAATTTTACCCATGTGGGGCCAATAGCGATAAGAATAGCATGTAGAGCTTTTGCTTTGCATGAGACCAACCTGGGTTTGACCTCCAGCATTCCATATGATACTCCTAGCCCTACCATGAGTAATTCCTGAGTGAAGAACCAGGAGTTAACCCCTGAGCATTGCCTGGTATGATTCCCAAAACCTGAAAGAAAATAAAGAAAAGGATATTATCCATCTAACCCTTCATAGTAGAGATGAAACTAATTAGTGGGTGTCTGCAGTGCATTCATAGGCAGTGGGAGGAT
This sequence comes from Suncus etruscus, assembly GCF_024139225.1. Classification (NCBI taxonomy): domain Eukaryota; kingdom Metazoa; phylum Chordata; class Mammalia; order Eulipotyphla; family Soricidae; genus Suncus; species Suncus etruscus. The sequence goes on along the minus strand of NC_064866.1, from coordinate 8,344,684 downwards.
GGGGACAGAAGTCATCTGCAAAACCTGGGATTGTTATTTACCACCCTCCTTGGCCTTGGGCCACTCGTTAGTTTTGCCTTGGCCTGGTTCCTTCATGCCACTGCCCTCCTGTCAGTAGTAAATAGGTGCCCAGTGAGGGTGAAGGGAGATATCCTAGGACTGTTCTGTCCTGATCCCTTAGCAAGACCTGTCTAATTTCTGTGTTTCCTTGCTCCCAGGCTAGTGGTTGCAGTAGAAGAAGCTTTCATCCATATCCAGCGTCTCCAGTCTGAAGAGCAGCAGAAAGCCCCTGGAGAAGTGATGGACCCCAGGGAGGCAGCACAAGCCATCTTCCCCTCCATGGCACGGGCTCTGCAGAAGTACCTGCGCACCACACGACAGCAACACTACCATAGCATGGAGAGCATCTTGCAGCACCTGGCCTTTTGCATCACCAACAGCATGACCCCAAAGGTGCATTTGACCTCAGTAACTCTAAATCACTAAGTCTGCTAACTTTGTGGTTCCCCCTTCACTGTTTTGCTACACTGGTTTTCCAACTGTGCCCTCCTGTTGGAGGGCTTTCAGAGCAAGCAGAGGAAAGAAAGGCATCTCCTTGGAGGTAGCATAAGTTACAGGAAGAAAGGCCCAGTGGTTCCTGTGAGTACTGGAGACTGGCTTTTCCGTAGCGGATATGGATAGTTTAATTTATCTGTGCCTCAATTTCCTTCTCCATAAATTGGAAGTAATACTATTGCCCACCTCACCAGGCATCTACGGGGACTAGAAGAAATTCTTCCTAAGCAATGTCTGGAAGAGTCTTATGTGATAAAGACTGAATAGCCAGAGGTGGGTGGGTTCAGATCTTATCTTCTCCATTTCATTGGCTTATGACTTCACATAAGTTATTCTTTACTTGTTTCCTCTTCATTATTTTATTTATTTATTTATTTTGGGAAAACACCTAGTGATGCTCAGGGGTTACTCCTGGCTATGCACTCAGAAATTGCTCCTGGCGAAGGCAAAGTTCTGTTTTACTAAATTTTTAAATTACTAATCCTTTAGAAGCTTTATTAAAGTGTGATATACAATCATAAAATTTAACTGAGCATAATATTAAAGATGATACATGTTATACAACATATCAGAATTAGATTTCTTTTTATTATGGCAGAATGATTTCCCTTTGCATTTTGTTTATCCATTCACTCACTGATGGGCATTGGACTTGTTTTCATTTTGTATCTATTATGAATAATACTGCTAATGAATATTCTCACAAAATATTTATGTACATATATCTCTTAGTTTCCTTTGGTAGATTCTTAAGTGTTAAATTGGGTCATGTGGTAAATATATTTTTAAGTTCTTAAAACACTGTCTTTCATTTTATAGTGCTTCTTCAACAGCCTCATTTATTATGATAACTATCATTTTCTTTACTATGACTACAGTTTTATGAAGTGCTAGCTCATTGTGCTTTTAAATTTCCTAATATACCATATCATGCTAAAAAAAAAATTGCTCCTGGCTTAAGGGACCATAGGGTATGCCGGGGGATCGAACCACTGTCCGTCCTGGGTCAGCCACATGCAAAGCAAACACCCTACTCCTGCGCCATTGCTCCAGCCCCTTGTTTCCTCTTTAATAAAACAGGGTAGATAAAGACACCTACCTGATAGGGTTGCTATGTAGCACAGCATGATCTTGGCTTATTGCATCCTTGCAACATTTGGCAGCTATATTACTAATAGAAGGGTTTATTTTCATACCTAGCCCACTTCATACACAACTGCTTGTTGTGTTATCAGTAATAAGAAACATGTAATTTTGAGAGAGCAATTCAAAAACATTCTGTAAGAAATCATTCTAGAAAAGTCTTTAGTATCAGCAGAAATATATACAACTCTACCATAGCAGGGATTTTTGCCAGACAGCCTGAAATTATTCCAAACTAGAAATAATTTAGAATGGTAACTTTTAAAATGTGGCCCAACACATGTTAGGAAAAAAAATACATTTATTAGAATAAAACAGAATTCAGGGGCTGGAGAGATAGCACAGTGGTAGGGCATTTGCCTTGCACACAGTCGACCCAGGACAGATGGTGGTTCGAATTCCGGCATTTCATATGGGCCCCCGTGCCTGCCAGGAGCGATTTCTGAGCGCAGAGCCAGGAGTAACCCCTGAGTGCTGCTGTGTATGCCCACCCCTCAAAAAAGGAATAAAACAAAATACAGCGCCTAAATACCATGAATGCAAATGAAGACAGAGGGTTTTTCACATACAAACTGACTTATTTCCATGTAGTATAGGCTTTCCTATTTTTAGGATTTTTGAAAGTTTTTAGGTTCTTTTCTTCTATTTACAAAGTATATGTACACTAAATGCATTATTTGAGGGGGAGGGGGCTCACACCCGGTGACACTCAGAGGTTACTCCTGGCTATATGTGCTCAGAAATCGCTCCTGGCTTAGAGGAACTATATGGGAAACTGGGGGGATCGAACCACTGTTTGTCCTGGGTCGGCAAATGCCCTACCTCTGCACCATCGCTCCAGCCCCGCCCCCCAGTATATAGTAATATACTATATTAAGGTCTAGAAGGCATCTGAACCTAAGTCAACCAAATGTAAAACTTTATTACAATCCCCTGATGAAGTGGGAGTAGGGTAGGTATAGACTTCTCTGAAGTAAGAAAAATAAAAAAAAAATTTGGTCTCAAAATCCAGTCATTAAAGGGGAAAGCACCAGGTGAAATCTTCATTTCCCTCCCCACAAAAAAGGCAGTTATTTACGAGAGGAGATGAAGGATTTTTTTCAACATATGCATTTCCCTTCAGGGTTTGTTTATGTTTTAAACAGAAAAGGGTAGGAAAGAGATAGGGTGATGTACATCAATGGTTTGGGAACTTACTCACTTCGGGCTATCTCTTGGCTCTCTTTCCATCTCAGCATTTCTAAGATCTTCATCATAAATGATCAAAAATACTGTCTTTAAGCTGCCATTTACTCCATCTCTCCAAATACCATGATTGTTGAACTTTCCCTCTACTGATATGCATTTGGATTAAGATCTTTCATGATCTAAACCGAGGGGCTTGCTGGTTTTGTTAACCAAGGCTATTAAAACACAACTATGCCCTTTTATTTATTTCTTATCTATGACTGCCTTCCATCTGTACTGGCAGAGCTGAGCAGTTGTGACAGAATGTGGCTTGCAAAGCCCAAAATATTTACATTGAGGGAAAAGTTTGCCAACCCTTAGTCTAAATAATGTTGCAGTGAATGGCTCATACTTTTGTCTGTCTTTGTGTCTTTGTGCAAATATTTCTGAAGGATAAAGTTTTATAGAGGAGCGGCTAGAGTACAGATCTTGCCCAGTTGTCCTTCTAAGGCGTGTTAGTATTTGGGAGCTGGAAAGATAGTACAGCTGGGAAGTCACTTGCCTTACACATGGCTGACCCAGGTTCAATCTCCAGAACTCTTGAGCCTGTAAGGAGTGATTCCTGAGTGCAGACCCAGGAATAAACCCTGAGAAGGAATAAGCCCTGAGCATAACCAGTGTGGCTCAAAGCCAAATAATAATAGTAATGATTATCAGGGGGTGTTAATATTTTACACTCTTATTTCTAGGACATAAGACAGTTTCCTTTTCCCTGTTGGCAGGTGTTACGCTTTTTAGTCACCACCCATAAGAGAATGAAAATTTGTTTTTGTTTGTTTGTCTTTTTGGGTCACACCTGGCAGTACTCAAGGGTTCCTCCTGGCTCTACACTCAGAAATCGCTCCTGGCAGGCTCGGGGGACCACATGGGATGCCGGGATTCGAACCACTGACCTTTTGCATGCAAGGCAAATGCCCTACCTCTATGCTATCTCTCTGGCCCCAGAAAATCTGTTTTTGATTTTAATTCGTATTTCCTTTATTGTTAATGTATAGAACAACTTTTTATATGTTAATTTCCTACGAGTACATGTTCTATAAATTATATTATTTTTGCTTTTTTGTTTGGGGACCCTACCTGGAGATGCTATGGGATTATTCCTAGCTCTGCACTCAGGAATCATTCCTGTAGTGCTCAGGATCAAACCCAGGTTGGCAGCATGCAAGGCAAGCACCCTACCAACTGTATTATCACTCTAGCCCCAGATTTATTTTTATATTAGAAGTGTATCTTGCAAAAAAAAAAGTGTATCTTGCACTAGACCAGTGCTTTTCAATTATTTTCTGTCATGCCCCTCTAGGAAGAAGAAAACATTTTTGTGCCCCCACCATGCAACTGTAAATGGTATCTTTATTAACAAATTTTAACCTGCAAAACAAAAATATATAAAATAATTTAAGCTGATTTTTTAATCAGAGGTGATGTCTGGACTAATGGCTACAATGAGCACACTTTGCAATGCATAGCTTTTCGAAGTGGGGTTTGAAGCAGGACACAGCGACTCTCAGCTCCAGAGACATACAGAGACATAAACACGGGGCTTAGCTTGTTATGACAGTGTTTGCCGAGGTCAAATGTGCCCCCCTTTATGGAGCCTCGCGGGGGATGCACCCCACTATTTGAGAAGCACTGCACTCGAGTCTCAGCTGTACAGTTTGCTCATAGGTGAAAAGTAATAAGCAGTGAACTGGGGCCAGAGCGATAGCACAGTGGTAAGGTATTTGCCTTGCATGGGGCTGACTCAGGAAGGACTTGGGTTCGATCCCTAGCATCCCATATGGTTCTCTGAGGCAGGAGCAATTTCTAAGTGCATAGCCAGAAGTAATCCTGGAGTGTCACTGGATGTGGCCCAACGCCCCCCACCCCCAAATAATAGGTTGTGAACTCTGTTGAAGCAGTGAATTTGTACACTGTCCTGTCCCTGATCAGTGTCCCCCCCCCATAGATTCCTGCCATTGTCCATCTCGCTCTTCAATCTTCCTTCTTCTTGCAGCTACACTAGGATCTGTAATGACTTACCACACATGCTTTTGAACTCTTAGTATGTGCCAGGCACAGTGGACATTCCAATTTAAAGTGCTAATCCTGCCCTTCAAGATAGTAAAGTCCAGTATGAGAACAGACAAGTGAGTAATCAGAAATGGAAAAGTCCCACCAGAGCCCTGGGAGAAATGAGAGGAAGGGGAATTCCATTGCCGAGAGTTGTAGGGAGTCGTTTGGGAAGAATGCGTGAGTAGAGGAAGGGGAATCCGTAGCAGAAAAAAAGAGTCTTGCAAGGGCCAAAGTGATAGCACAGCAATAGGTCGTTTGCCTTGCACACAGCCGATCTAGAACTAATGGTGGTTCGAATTCCAGAATCCCATATGGTCCCTTGTGCCTGCCAGGAGCGATTTCTGAGCACAGAGCCATGAGCAACCCCTGAGCTCTGTTGGGTGTGACGCCAAAACCAAGAGGGGGGGAGAGAGAGAGAGAAAGAGAGAGAGAGAGAGAGAGAGAGAGAGAGAGAAAGGTGAGAGAGAGAGAAAGGTGAGAGAGAGAATCTTACAAAGGAGAGGTGGAGAGAGTCAGAGAACCTTAGGAAGATCAGCACTCCTAGAGGCAAGAACTCTGGGAAGAGATATGAGTATAGGCTCGTTTTAATGGCTCTCATTTGTGCTGATGGCCAGAATAAGCCATTCGGTCCAGCCAACCCTGGGCTCTCCATTTATAGGGACCTACATAGCCAACACAGGGCCTGCCAGCCAGAGATTGTTAGAACATTCCTTCTGTATATGCAACTAACTTAATAGTTCTGCCTGTGTTTCTATAGCACTGTTTTATACCCATGTCCTGGCCAGCTTTGAGCAGATATAGTTTCAGTAGAGTCACTTTTGTTTTGCTTTGGGGCCATACCCAGCAGAGTTCAGAAGTCACTCCTGGCTCTGCAATCAGGAATTACTCCTGGAGGTGTTTAGGGGATCATATGGCATGGGAGGGATTCAAACCAGGTCAGCCACACACAAGGCAAAAGTCCCACCTGTACTATCACTCCAGCCCTTGAAAAGTTGCCTTTGAATGATCCTGGCACCTTATTTATTTATTTATTTATTTATTTTTTTATTTTTTTATGTTTTTGGGCCACACCTGACAGTGGTCAGGGATTACTCCTGGTTCTATGCTCAGAAATCACTCCTGGAAGACTTGGGGGACCATACGGGATGCCTGGATTCGAACCACCGACCTTCTGCATGCTTACATCCATGCTATCTCTCTGGCCCCGGCACCTCATTTATGACTTGCAAGCCAACACAGTTACCAGCCCCATTTTTTCCTGGCCTTTATGTAAGCTCACCCTGTGGCTGGCAATGGCCAGATGACAGTGAAGCATGTACTGAATGTTGTGTAAAGTAACTTCTAGTGTCAACATCTCAGCTTCTCAGGAAAGAGTATTTTGTAGCTGGAGGGACAGCTGGGGTCCTGGCAGCGGTCCCCAAGAGCATGGCCCAGGTTCCTCCCTAACAGCCTTTCTCCTCCACTTTCAGGCCTTCCTGGAGCGGTACCTCCGTGCAGGCCCCACGCTGCAATATGACAAAGAGCGCTGGCTCTCCACGCAATGGCGACTTGTGAGTGAAGAGGCTGTGACGAACGGACTGCGAGATGGCAGCGTTTTTGTCCTAAAATGCTTAGACTTCAGCCTCGTGGTCAATGTGAAGAAAATCCCCTTCATTGTCCTCTCTGAGGAGTTTATAGACCCCAAGTCTCACAAATTCGTGCTCCGCTTACAGTCTGAGACGTCGGTTTAAGAGGTTTATATTTGTGGCTTTATAAAAAAAAAGAAAAGAAAAGAAATATATTAAGATATATATGTATACTGGAGGGACATCTTTTTTTTTTTATTAATTTTTTCATTGCTGACTACAACTGACCAGTACCTTTTGACCATCTGCACTTTATTTGGAAGTATGCAGGGGCTGTCCACCCTAGCCAAGAAGGGATTCATACTATTTTGCTTGCATGGACAGGACGTCTCCAGTTGATCCCTGGAATGTCTGTGACAGCTATAAACCAAAGCAGAGCTGCTTCTCGAAGCCTTGCCTTAGTCTCTGCCTTCGTCCATCCCATGTCCTCTGCTTCGGGCCCATCTACTTGAGATTCGCAGGGAACATGTCTTTCTTCTTGTTTCAGGAAACCAGACATGACATGTCCACCTACATCTCTATGGATGTTATTGTCCAGTGTCATGTCCCCTATGATCATTTTCCCCGACCCCCATGGAGACACACAGGAAACGCCTGCCTTCTTCTCTATTCTGCCTTATGTTCTTCAGAGGAAGTCACAGCCAATATGCACTGGCATTTACAGCTCTTAATGACTGTTTTCTTTGCTTCCCAAAGAGGAAACCCACCTACTTGATTCTGACCTGCTTCCTTATCGGTCTACTTCTGGTGGTCCCATCCTCACCCTATAATCACCACTGGTGTCCACAGTCTCCCAACTGCTGACAGCCTGGCTCAGAAACCTGGATTTTTTTTGAGCCACTTGACATATTAAGCAAGCCAGTCCTCACACACGGCCATCCATGAGGACCCCTCCAATGGGATCACAGGGAGAGCAGACCAGCATGGATGTTCCCCAACAGCTTGCAAGCAACACCTGAAAAAGCCTGACATTTGACATCAGGCTCAGCAGGCTCAGAAAGAAGCCATCTACTTTTTCAGGAGATGAAACCACACAGCACTCGTGTCCCTGCACTGTGGGAGGCCAAACTGTGCTGTCCACAATGCCAACTGCTGTTCAGATCCGGGTTTTCACTGTGCCACTCATTGCCTCTGCCACCTAGGAGCAGAGATGGGGATAATTTAGCACCTGGGGTTGAAATTCCTTGGAATTGTTAAAGTGAAGAGACAGGGAAAGGGTTCACTGCAACGTTTGGGGAAAAGAATTTGGAAAGGCAATTTTGGGGTACAGAAGGCTTCATGTTTATTAGAGGCGACTAGTGTAGGGGAGCTCACGCCACACCAGCAGGGTCAGAGCTGTACCAAGCCAGTTTGCAGGTGCAGGAGGTGACCTGCTGTCACCCTGCTCCCAGGGTGGTATTTTAGGAGCCACATCTGGGCACCTGCAGGGGGCCATTTGTGCCTTTAATTGCCTCTCTGTGTCCATAACAAACCTTTGAAGTTGTCACTCTTTACCTCCCTAGGGATTTGAGTCCCTTGCTTTGGTAAGGGAGGATAGTTTCTAAACATTGTGTATGAATGCATGTAGGTACTCTTGTGTATACATGCACCCCCAAGTCTTAAGCACACCACAGGTGGAACAAGATTCCTCCTCTTTGAAATCATAGCTGGCTGTGGGTATTCGTCATATATTTGTATATGAAGCAGCTCATGCCATTCTTTAGTCAATAGCCTTCAGCTCAAAAAGATATTGTCAGAAGAGGAGGAGGAGGAGGAGAAACTTGTACCTATGGAATGGAGTTGAGATGATATGTTTCTCCAAGATTTACAAGAAGCACATACTACATAACTCTGGTGCATCTAGTTTTAGTTTTGGCCTTTGGGTCTCTTTAAACTGGACATTCCTTAGTGTGATTTTGTTTTTTTTTTTCTCAGGAAACTTATTTTGGGAGATAGGGCAAGGGATGGAGAGTATATATGAAGTTTTGGCTGTGTGAAGGTTATAATGTCCCAGAGGAGATTGTCAGAGGCTAGTACTGTGCAGCAGCAGAAATTATTAATGATGAACAATTAACTATATTTGCAAAAACTTCTTACTCCATCTTAAATTCAGTCCAGAAGGGATTACGTAGGATTCATGACTTGAGCCACACTTTCCCAGCAGGGTTCTCAAAAGGTTTCCATTAAAGAATTTGTCCTCTCGCTCCCAGTCTTTGCCCAAGAGAAAGTCAGACTTTGTGAAATTATTGTCTGTTTTAAATTGAATACCAATAGCCCCACCCCTGATGCCTTTGTATTGAGTGCTTTTTCGAAAGAATAACAAAATATGATGCAGGGTCTTTGGGGGAAGTCTTTGCAGTCTCAGAATCTTCACAAGCTTGAGTTACTGCTGCAGTGGGAACAATGTAAATGGCATTAAATGCATTAAGATTTCAGAAAGTTCCACCACACAATTGAATACAGGGCATTTTTTATTTCAGTGCTGGGAGCCAATAGGCTGCTCTTTTGAAAGAGAGGTAAACTGCCCAGGGCTCGTAGACTATCAATAAGTTCACATTAGACAGGATTTCATTCGCCTTAAATGTTTCGATAGATTTTTCTATAACTTTCAGCCCATGTTCTTAAAATATGGACATTTAATAAAAAGGTGAGGGACTTTAGTATGGAGCACATATCCTTCCTGCTTTCACCAGTGAATCTTTTTTTTTCTTCAATGTGTGCTCTTCAGGATAAGAACAAATTTTTAATCTTCTAGGAACTGAATTTTAAATTTTGCACTCACTGAGACATAGCTCACTCACCTTCCAGGTCTGAGGTGTGGATTGCCACCCCCCCCCCAGTGCTGTAAAATCTACAATCATGAAGTTGGAATGGATTTTATAGCTTTCCTTGATCAGCTGAGTCAAAACACTTGACACTTTTTGCTGAAGTTCTCCCCAAAAAGGCCTAGGGAAAATAGTTTTGTCAGCATCTCCCCTTTTTCTCCCCCACTCACCCTTTTTCTTCCTTCCTCTCTGTCCTTCTCAAAGTCTGTGGGCAGAACAGATTCTATATCACAAAGGACTAGAGAGAGGTGGCATGGATATTTGTTTATATATATATATGTCAGGATCTGACTTGTTTGTCACTGGTGCTTGTAACTTTTTTGGATGGGGAGACTCTGAGCCATGCTGGGAACATCTTTATTTTGGAGTTGATGAGGCTGCTTTGCCTTTAACTGTTGGCAGCTGTAGCCCTGTAGCAAGCTCCTGGGGCTAATAAAAATTGATTGTCCTTCTTCCCTCAGGGAGATTGATGCTTTTGACCACATCTAGGAATCAACAAAGCAGGATCCTTGCTTTCATCTCTTCCCTCTGGACCCTGCTATTGCAGGCACCCTAAACTGGGCCACACAATATTACTGCTACTACATGTCTTCACATTTCTTTGGCTGATTGTTACTGGGTGGGGGGCATAATAGCTTTGGTTTCTTGACCATTTCTTTTCCCTATAGCAGAGGTGTCTGCTTCTCTGCAAATAACTTATATGTGTTTAGGTGGATGAGTGTGTGTTGGTATGTATGTGCGTTCCCAAGTATTTGAGTGATTTGAGTGATTTCTTAATCACATCCATCTCTTGTGAGGTTTCTTTGATTACCTTACTTGCCCCTTCTTTATTTCTGTCTTTCCCTCCAGTGCACAGACTTCTGGGTAATTGAGTTAAGCCTAGAAACATCCTGCAGAGAAGGCCATTAGATGCTTCTCTTGTCTCAGGACCTTCTAACCCATAAACAGCAAGAATAGAAGGAAAGGTCAAGCCCTATGATAACCACTGATCCAGGTCCACTACCTTGGAAGCCTTATTCTGTATTTCTAGATACAACCTAAACATTGAGCTTCATTTAAAAAAAAATACCTGATTTATAAATGTTAATATTTAAATAATGCCACCGCAGAGACCCTGAAGTTGTAAAGTCATGTAAGTATCGCTGGTTAGATTTTGTACTTTATGGATTTTTGTACCAAAAAATATAAACAAATCAATAAATCACTACTGTTAATTTCCTACGATGTCACCTTGTGGTCATAATACATTATAAATCTGAGTTGTTCTTAAGCCCTCTAGGACCATTCTTGAGTGGTACTCAGTGTAATAATGAGCCAAGTGAGTTTAAACACTACTTTGCAATTGCCTGATGAAGCATTTATAACCAGTACAGCTCAAAAATTCCATCTGGCATTCTTTCTTGGGGGAGCACCCCCACTGGTGTTTGGGGAGTCTCCTGACTCTCCAGTCAGAATTTATTCCTGTTGTGTTCAGGGGGCCATATAGGATCCTGGGGGATTAAACTCAGATTGACCATGTGTAAGTTCATTACCCTATCCATGTACTATTGTGTTGGCACTGAGGTTCCTTTTTTTTTTTTTAAGGGGGGGGTCTATGTCATACCTGATCATACTCCAAGGAGCTATGTAGTGTTGGAGATCAAGCTATTTGAAGCACATTTCTAACATGTTTTGGCCAAAGAAGTTGGCCAGAATTCCTTGGAAATAGAGGCAGTTTGACAAAAGAGGACAAAAAAGTAAATAAGGAGGTGCTTACCCAGGAATTATCTGGCCAGAGAATGAAACTTCAGTTCCAATGTTTGATTCCAATCTATCAGGCATTGTACTTTGAAGCCTGGCCTGCAGGAAATGGGGTATGATCCTGAAGACACTCCATGCTTGAACCCAGTGAGAACTAGAGAAATAGTTCAGTGGTCCTTGCCTTGCACATAGCCAACTCGGGTTCAACCCCTTGCACCCCATATATTCCCCTAAGCACCAGCAGGAGTGATCCCTGAGCCCAGTTGGTATAAGCCCTGAGCACTGCCAGTGTTGGTCCAAAACAAACACAACATAGGGAACGAGAAACTTTTCACTGTACTCACCAATTTCTTTGGACTTTTCGAGAAGGGAACGTTGAAACCCCTGGTGTCTCTAGAAAGTCAGTTTTGCAATACTACACCTGCTTCAAGAAGTAAATGCTCATGATTGCCTAAACCATCCTTTGCTCCTCGAACTCTTGCTCTCCCACTAATTGCTTGAGTAGGTGAGCTGAGACCCAGGGAGAACGTTGTGTTTAGGACTCACCTAGATTTTCTGAGCTAAGAACATGTCCCCTGGTCCTATTGCAGTGCCACAGCCAGTCATAGGCCCTGATAAAGGTAGGAGAGGGTGGGCCTGACCCCAGACCAGACCCTAACTTTGACCTTGTATATTTTATGCACTTTGTCTCTTTTCTGTTTCCCTACATTGGCCTTCCAGAGTTTCAATAGAAGAGATAAGACCCTGAAAATGTTTTCTGTATTCCAGTGTCTTAGGGGCTTGGGTTGAGTTGTATGCAAAGGACCTTAATCTCTTCTGTCTGTTGGCAGTGGAGATCAGGAAAGGATGCTTACATACCTATCATAAGTTCTCCTGATTCTCATTAGGAATTAATATCTATGTAGCTATGTAGCTATGAAATAGGAAACTCAAGAAGTAAATTTGGGGGCCGGGTAGGTGGCGCTGGAGGTAAGGTGTCTGCCTTGCAAGCGCTAGCCAAGGAAGGACCGCGGTTCGATCCCCCGGTGTCCCATATGGTCCCCCCAAGCCAGGGGCGATTTCTGAGCACATAGCCAGGAATAACCCCTGAGCGTCAAACGGGTGTGGCCCAAAAAACCAAAAAAAAAAAAAAAAAAAAAAGAAGTAAATTTGATGTCCGAACTCTGAGTTTCTTTCACCAGATTCATCTTTTTTCTTACTTCACCCAATTTGTTTGCCTATAAAAAGTCTCTTTAATGAGTTAAGAGTTTGTGCAAGGTACTAGATTTATAACCCCTGAAGCAGCACAGTGAATATTTAACGTCTCATATGGTGCTAAGCATCTCCAATTAACGTATCTTGGCTTAAGAACATCAATGCTTTGTCTTTGTCATAGCGGAACGAAAAATATTCAACTTTGAGGATCCATGTGGCAGCCTGTTGGGATTTTATCTTGACTATCTGTAGCACTTCTGTTGGCACTGACATAATACTGGGATAAAATTATTTGAATGTACCATTGTCTGGTTTTGTATTGCTTGCATTGATCTGAAATTTTCCTGTGGTCATGAGCTTTTGTGTTAGCATTTTTCAGTGCTTAGAGCTTTTAAACCCTCCCAAAGTCCTCAGCTTCAGAAAACTACATCTCTGAGGTCCAGAAACTATTGCTCAGGGAATTAGAAATGGGAACCGGACATCTGACCTACAGTGCAGCTCATGTGGTTGGGAATTTCACCAATTGCCATTCTAGGCCCTGGTAGAGAAGAGGGAAGTAGTTTTGTATTGACCAATGCCCTTCAGTGATACAAATGACAAAACATCTACTTATGTTGATCATCATTATTTTTTCTTGTAAGGATCTCAAATCCAAACTTTGAATAATTTGATGCATTTTTATAATGGGTTCACATAAATTTTTAAATAGAAAATTCCTCTAGGACTCCTAAATTCTGACAAGGCCATCAAGTCTGATTGATTTCCAAGCCATTGCTACTGACTGACAACAATTATTGTGTGTAGTGCAAAATAGCACTGGAGGGAGGCTAGGGGACATGGTCTCCCAGGGATGGTGAATTCCCACCTCACAGATGATCCCTTCCACCAAAAAAGCGGTGGGAAGAGTTCCACACATGCCTGAGATAAGTTGTAGTCAAGGGAAATTTATTTTATAATATATGTTGTATGAAAAAAAAATGTTCAGTTCTAAAATTCAATCCAACACTAGCCCAGAAAATTTGGTGGCCAGATCTTCTGTCTCCATGTGAAGGAATCTTGTCTTCGGTGTAGATTTGAGGGGACTTTTGGTTGCTCTCTCCTTTGAGAGTACAGTCTCTACTTTGGACATTGTAATCAAGAAGGGCAGTTGTGTTAAGGGGTCCCTATTTACAAAAGGTGGATCTATCTGGTCAAGTTGCGTGTGTGTATGATTTCCTGCATAAACAGGGTGGGGGGGGCTCTTGAATTTTTCAGTCTCATAGAAGAACAGATCACATTACCAGCAACCATATGTTTAAGCACATGTATTGCACCATAAGGTGCATGCTAGGACCCTCTCACTGTTACAACAGAAATGCCAGTGTCTCTTAGGGACACAATGTTAGCCAAGTTACTTTGTTCTCTTTGGGGTTCCCCACCCCAATTAACTGTAAGACATTTGACACATTCGTTACCCTTTTTATACTGTAAAACTTGGAAAATAAACTGAAATTTCACATTGCCATTTGGTTTCTTGTGTGATTATTTTATTCTAACAAATGTTTACCATTTTGGTAGCTTATTCATTCCTGTATAGTTTGGATGCACTCTTACAGTCAACCAATCATGTTTCTTTGAAGCCCAATAAGACTAGATTAAATGGAAAAGTAGAATGGCCAATTGAAAATAGGTTGGCTAACATCATTTTATGGTCAAGAGATTGATTTTTAATAAGTAGGTTACTGAAAAGTAAATTTTACACTTAAATTTGGAGAATTGGGTCCTTTGAGTACATAACAAGTACTGTGTGTTTTTAAAAATATACCTTTCAAAAAACTAGAAATTGAGTTCATTCAACTTAACAATAGCACTCCTGGGAATATAGCCTAGGGGCCCAAAAACACAATGCAGAAAAATGATCTGCATTCCTATAGTCGTTGCAGCAATATTAATCACAATAGCCAGAATCTGGAAATGACCAATGTGCCCAAGGACAGATGAGTGGGTAAAGAAACTATGGTACATCTACACAAAGGAATACTACACAAGCGTTAGGAAAATGGAAGTTGTGAAATAGACATGTAAATAGACATGAAGAGTATCCAAATGAAATAAGGGAGAGAGATAGAATGATTATACTCATTTGCAGATTATAAATAATATGAAAATAATAACAAGAGATCATAGAAATGAGGGTGGGAGGACTGGTCAATGATAAGAAGCTTACCACAGAAAATGGGGGTGGAGGATGTGCAGTTAGGAGAAAGAAAGGACCATCAGAATGATAATTAGAAATGATCAGGCTATGGGGCCAGAGAGATAACATGGAGGTAAGGCGTTTGCCTTGCATTCAGAAGGTCAGTGGTTCGAATCCTGGCATCCCATATGGTCCCCCGAGCCTGCCAGGATCAATTTCTAAGCTTAGAGCCGGGAATAATCTCTGAGTGCTGCTGGGTGTGTCCCAAAAACTAAAAAAAGATAAAAATAAAAAAAATTATCAGGCTAGACAAGAACTGGGTGCTGAAAAAAGGTAAAGGGATATGAATGAGGACCATATTGCAAACCACAGTGCCTGCCTAAAATGAAAAAAAAATAGTGGGTGTAGGGGGGAAAGAGATAAGAAAAGTATCTGTCATAGAGTCAGGCTGGGGCAATGAACAATGGGAAAGAAACTGGGAACTGGTGGCAAAAAAAATGGACATAGGTGAAGGCATGGTATGACATTGTATGACTGAAACTCAACCCTCAATAATTTTATAACTATCTCACAGTGATTCAATTTTTTAATTACAAAAGTAAGAAATTATATATATACACCACACCACATAAAAAGGAAGAAAGATGGAAGGCTCTAGGTTCGCCTGAATATTAGAGTGAATGTTGTTTTTTGTGCATGAGTAAGTTGATCATTCAAATTAAATAAGTGCCTTATTTTAGATGGGAACGAATTTCTTGAGAAATGGTAGAGCTTGCCCTCTCTCTTGCACGCAGCTTTCTTTTCTGTACCAAATTCTGATAGCACACAAGCAAATGCTTACTGGTTGAGTGGATGAGAAACAGAAAACAATTAGAGATATTCATTGTATAGATGATGATCATCTGTATTTCTGGGCCATCAGCCAAGAAATGCACAATTTGCGTCTACACAAGAAATTCCTACTAGAGACAAAATCTCTAAAGACTTGAACAAAAGACTTCTCTTTCTTCCATTATCCGTGGCATATCTATAGAAATTGTAAAGCACTTTTTTTTTTTGAGAATATCAGAGAGTAAACTGTCAGATCATGAAACTAGATTGTGAGATATTAATTAAGGATGAGAAAGCCATTGACTTCTTCAGTGCCAAAGTCATGCCTCACAGAATCACCATCTTTCTGCTTCAAGAAAGATTGGCTCACTCTCTGTGTCAATGAGGCTTGCAAACATGGCCTAATTACACTAGAAGGCTATTTTTGTTATGTATTTGACTTTGGGGGTGGGTGTGTCCTTAATTTATAGATGAATGTGCTTATGCATGCCTGAGACTTTACAATGTCTCAAACTTATGATGGACTTGTAGAAGAGATACAAGGCATTTCAAAACTTTCTTCTTCTCTTCACTTTCTCTGCTCTTTTGCCCAGTGCTTGCCCAGTTTTACCTCTGTGCTTCTGCAAGTGATCACAAAAGGTCCACTGACAGACTATCTTAGTAAATGAGAATGTCAAAGCACACTTAACTCCTGATTGTAACCTAAACATCTATGACCACTTTAGGTTCTAAGCTTATCATTAGAAATTATAGATGCCACTATTTTTTTAAAAAAAAAATTCAGGTTGATGAAGTACCAGTGTAACTCAAAATAAGTCTTTAATTTACTTTGCAAGTATATGGATCTGCAGATGCACTTAAACTAGTGAATTGATGGAATCAGAGAGATAGTACAGTGGATTATATTCCTGGCACCCCATATATGTTGAGTCCCACCAGGAATGACCCCTGAGCTCAGAGCTAGGTTTAAGTCTCGAGCACTACTGGGTGAAACCCAACAACAATCCCCCCCCCCAGATAAAATAGGTGAATAGATATTGAGATGGCTGTGGTGACGTCTATATTCACATTGTGATGTCTGTATTTCTGGAGAATTGTTGTAATCTGAAGAATAATATCATTGTGCACCAGGCCAAGGAGATCCCGTGTTCCTAGAAACAATTGATTACCCTTAGCAAATCTGAATAAATGACAACCTGTTGTCAAGGTTTCCTGAGATAAGACTGGACACTAAACTGTTTTTTAATGGCACAAATAGCTTTTAAGTGAGATTTGCATTGAGCTTAGAGTATTTAATCCAAAAATATTTACTAAATATCTATCAGAATGTAGGCATAGAAGATTAATCAAATTTGCCAGTCTTTCTCCAAAGTTATTTTCTGACTAAAGGAAAAGACATACTCATAAAGCCACTATCAATAATAGGTTCTCTAGTTAGAGAACTGTGTCTGGGTGCAGGGAGAGCTTAGTAGAAAAAGCAGCCAGTTTATCTAGGACATAGGTAGACAAGGTCAAGAGACTACGTCATCTTTTTTTTAAGGTAACATAGTTGAAGATTTTTAGGGAAACATATGTGGGAAGGCATTGCAATGAGTGGAATAGACAAATCATGGACGGAATGTGTAAAGCCAGGTAGATTCTGCTAAATGCAAGGTTGAGGAATAAATTGACAGGTGGCTGGGATGCATCATGGGAGATGAAATTGGCCAGATATATATAGGAAGCAGCTCATTTAGGCTTCTAGGCCTTCATAGGAAGTTGGTCTTTATGCCATGGCAAAACTGCATGAAACACACCAGTCGCTGCCAGTGCAGGGGATCCAACCTATGCTAAAATAGTAATTGATTGTTAAAAACCCTACCAGGGCATTTGAACACCCTTATGCCAAACTGAGGCTCCATGTATGGAGCAGGAACCATTCCAGCAACCCTTAGCTTTTCTCCTTCCTTCCTTCCTTCCTTCCTTCCTTCCTTCCTTCCTTCCTTCCTTCCTTCCTTCCTTCCTTCCTTCCTTCCTTCCTTCCTTCCTTCCTGCCTGCCTACCTTCCTTCCTTCCTGCCTTCCTTCCTTCCTTCCTGCCTGCCTTCCTTCCTTCCTTCCTACCTTCCTTCCTTCCTTCCTGCCTGCCTTCCTTCCTTCCTTCCTACCTTCCTTCCTTCCTTCCTTCCTTCCTCCTTCTTTCCTTCCTCCTTCCTTTCTCCTTCCTTCCTCCTTCCTTCCTTCCTTCCTTCCTCCTTCCTTCCTTCTTCCATCCTTACTTCCTTCCTCCTTCCTTCCTCCTTCCTTCTTTTCTTCCTCCTTCCTTCCTTTCTTCCTCCTTTCCTTCCTCCTTCCTTCCTTTCATAATTCCTCCTTCCTTCCTTCCTTCCTTCCTTCCTTCCTTCCTTCCTTCCTTCCTTCCTTCCTTCCTTCCTTCCTTCCTTCCTTCCTTCCTTCCTTCCTTCCTTCCTATTTTTTCACAAGTGTCAAGTGTTTGTCCTATGTTCTTTGGGTGAAATTTGTGTGTGGAGAAAAGGAGTCCAGACTCTCTCTTCATTTCATCCCTGATCAATGAGAAGGCAGGTCTGAGTCCTCTCTGTATATCGGATTTTCTTGGACGGTATGTACTGGGAGAGAGGCAGATATGACACTTGTTTTTCTGCTCTCTAATCCTAAAATAATTGTTTTCCTTAATAATAATAGTAATTTATTTTATTTTTTTGTTCATACCTGGTGCCACTCAGGGGTCAATCCTGGGTCTGTGGTCAGAAATCGCTTCTGGCAGGCTTGGGAGACCATATGGGATGTTGGAAATCAAACCCAAGTTTGTCCTAGTTTGGCCACATGAAAGGCAAACACCCTACCACTGTGCTATCTCTCCAGCCCCAATAGTAGTAGTTTAGACTCCTGGGATTGAGGCTTGATTTCTCTGGTTGGGATTCTCAAGCAGAAGAGGCTACTTTTGCATGTGGTCAACCCAGGTTCAATACCTGGAATCCTATATAGTCCCCCAAGCTCTATCAGGAGTGATTTCTGAGTACAAAATGGGAATAACCTCTGAGCATGGCCAGGTGTGACCCCAAAACAAATAAGAACATAACAACAACAACAACAAAGGCACACTTGATATTTTGAGGCTGCAGTCTCTGAGGTATTTGTGGAACATCCAGATAAAAAACTATCTAGCAATCCAGGGAAGACATGGAAGTAAAGGGCCTGGATCAAGAGAAACCTGGGTAGAGGTAGGAAAAATTGGAAGCCACAAGCTGGATGGCATGACTTGAGCATTGTATGGATAGTGATTCCACCTTGACTTACATCAAAGATTCTAAGATGCAATCATAAGGCCACCCATTCTGGAGATGGTCTATAGGTGAGTTAGGCTGATGTGTTTCTTTGACAGTACTCCCAAGTGCTGCTTAGGTGAGCATTCCTAGCTAATCTTGATTCTGTTGATTAGTGGTTTGGCCCTGTGGTACTAGAACTACCAGACCTCCCTGGTGACACTCAGGGTTACTCCAGGCTATGTGCTCAGAAATCACTTCTGGCTTGGAGACCATATGGGACACAAGGGGATAGAACCGCAGTCCGTCCTAGGCTAGCACAGACAAAGCAGAGGCCTTACCGCTTGTGCCACCACTCCAGCCCCTATTTTATGTTTTTAATTTAATTTTTAAATTTTTTCTTATTTAAACCATCATGATTTACAAAGTTGTTTATTCATAGTTGAGTTTTAGAATACAGTGTTTCAGAAACAATCCCATCACCAGTGTCAAATTCTCTCCACCAATATTCCCAGAATCCATACCATACCAGTCACCCCTGTCCCAGCCTGCTATCATAACAAGTTCACTTTTAATTTTGGTTGTTAAAGTTTGGGTCTCATGATTTCATTGTTATTGACTATGGCTTGGCTGTTGTGTTTTGTCCTTTCGTAACTCTACCAATGCACTTAAGACCCCTGGGTCCCTGTTCTTCACCATTTCATGTTTCTTTCTCCTCTTACACTCAGTTTATTTCCTTCTTACTATACTCTGGGGCCTAGAGTGTTCTTAACAATTTCCATTTAAACCAGTGCATTTCTCCCTTCAGTTATTCTAAATACCACACAAAAGAGATATTATCCTGTTTTATTCTTCTTCTGGCTTACTTCATTTACCATAATATCATCCATTTCCATCTTATTTTTAAATATCAATGATTTCATTTAAAGACTATTATCACTGAATTGACATATTGATCATACTATACTTGCTTCCAGGTAAGTGGGAGAGAAATTCTTAAGAAAGAAAAAAGAAAAGAAATCAAATGAAGAACTATAAAAGAGTACAGTAACAAAAAATTGTGAAAATTATTGTTTCTCAATGAGGTCATTAAATCATTGTCAGATGGTTTAGTAAGCTCTTGTTAGTTGGTCGTCGTTCTGTTACTTCTATTGTTTCTGAATATTAGATGGCTTCAGATACATTGGCATCTAAATTGGTGTGTTCCTATGGGGATGATAGTATTAAAGAAACTGGAGTTGTGCATTTGCAAATAGTCATGTGGTCCAGGAATTCCAAGAACTATTGCTGATATTGTGGCTTTTGTGGGGCATGATTTTGGCTGTCAAGTCTTCTAGAAGTATGAGAAGGCTGGGGGCGGGGTTGCCCACACTCACTCCAAAAAACGTTCTGGAGACATCAGCCAAAGACTAGCAGAGCTGGAGATTTGGTCAGATTGGTGCCTGCAGAGTCATAGGTGAGTGGTGTAGCGGGGACATTGGAGAAGCAGTGACTGTGGACGATAGGGTTCAACTGGTATGGCTTTGACAGGGCACAGATTTGGTCCACCTCACCTCCCATGATTGCCAGCTTTCAGATGTGTGGCCCATGTACTCATAATATTGTGTGACTTATTTTGCTTATCTTTTGAGAATAGTTTGTCTATGGAACTGGCCAAATGCAGATAAGGCGACTGTGTTTGTGGGATTTTATCAGTTGAGAAGGTGGTGTGTGTGTGTGTTTGGGAGTACCTGCACTCATTCCAAAACTGGGCTTTATTTTTTTTTTTAATAAGATGTGATTCTGACACTCAGAGAGCAAGCCTGAGGAATTCTGGTGAGAGTGGAGGGCAAAACCATTAGCACTTCCAGGAATGTCTGTCTGGAAAGATCAAGAATTATTGAACAAAAAGGCCTGTTAGAATACATTTTCCAGATGATGCTCTCCCAGTATAATCTAACAGATGTGTGGTCTCCTGGCTACATAACCTTATTACATAAATACAAGATCATTTGGAGCCACAAGATGGGATTTTAAAGAAGTGCATTGAAAACGTTCACAAAGATAAAGATATTCTTGTTAACAGTGATTTCCTATACCCCAACCCATGGAGAGCAACCGTATCTTGCTATTCTAATCAGCTCAATTCTCAGCATTGTTTAACAGGATTATGACTTCCAGAATAAAAGGGAAAATCACCTCTTTGTTTAGGTAGGCAGTGGAAAAGATGATTGAAGATGAATTCAAGAGGAATCTTTTTTTTTTATTTTACTTTATTTTATTTTGTTTTTTATTGATTGGTTGGTTGGTTTTGGGCCCACAGCCAGCTGTATTGAGGGGTCACTCCTGGCTTCTGAACTCAGAAATAGCCCCTGGCAGGCTGGGGGACCATTTGGGATGCCAGGAATCGAATCGGGTCCCTTTCGAATCTGCCGCATGCAAGGCAAATACCCTGCTGCGGTGTCCTCTTTTGCCTATTTTAAATAATTTAATTATTTTAAGGAGTTTAAATTCTAGATATGTAAGTGCAAAAACAATATGTAGAGTCCTTTGAAGTGTGTGAATCTAGAGAAATGACAGAAGACATTTTATACCATTTATTTAAACATTGATTTACTTTGGTTTGGGGGCCACTTCAGGTGGTTTTGAAGGTTATTTCCATCTCTGTGCTCAGGTGTCTCTCTTGGTAGTGCTCCTGGGGCCTACCTGGGCTAGGTTTCCCACATGCAGTGCTAGTTCTCAGCCCATAGGACAGTCTCATTCACTTTCTCTACTTTCTCTGGCCCTGTAAGTCACTTACTTTCTTTAGCTGCAAAATGGGGATATTAATAAGACCATCTCCTAAGATCTTCGTTAAGATTAGATGAGACAGATAATGCGTGTAAGGGACTCAGTATCGTGCCTCAGCACATTACTTCTCACAAATATCAGCTTAAAACTATCAGTCAATAACTGAACAGTATATTTGCTTATTGTAACTAAACACCAACTTAACTTGCAACACCTCTAACATGGCAACACCACCACATGACTTAATCGTCATGCGTGTTAAACAGGCCTTTGAGAGCAAGGGGATTATTCTTGCCAGGGAAACAGACCACTTGGATGATGGATCACATTCCTTGCCTTTTGGAAGATTAGCTTTAGAGATCATTTTGAAAATGTACCTTGCAAAGAGCTTATTTGAATACCGACTGGATCTGGCCGGTTGGAACTCTAGCCTAACTTGGTAAGTGTTTATCTTGGTTTTTGAGGCAGAGAAATAAAAATAAGGAAGGATTTAGTGAGCATTTAGTGACAATAAAGACATACAGATATGTGTTTAGATTTCAATGAGATGGACCATGAATTAGGGTATTCACAGAATTTGGAAGAGAGGGGAAGAATAGATATTCAGGTCTACACTTAATCTTTGCCAAAAGGCCAAGAGGGGAGTGTTCTTCATTTATTTTTTATAACTGAAATCCAACTATAAACATGTTTGTTATCATGGTGCTTAAATAAAGATATTATTTAAAAAATAGAAATTTTCTTTTTTTCCCTTCCCCTTCATTATTTTCATGTGTTTTTTTTTTTTTTTAAATTTGGTTGACAGTTTTTTTTATTGTTTGTTTTGGGGCAACACTTGGCAGTGCTCAGGACTTACTCCTGGCTCTGTGTTCAAGGATAATTCCTGTAGGCTTGGGGATCAGATGGGGTGACAGGGATCGAACTTGGATCTGCCACATGCAAAGAAAATACCCTACCCACAGTATTATCACTCCAGCCCTAATTTAAAAAGCTTAGGCAACATTGTCAAACCAAGATGTGCAGAAACAGTGATACCAGTACTCCAATATTATAGAATATTAGTATTAGAGTATTAGGATTGTAGTATTTCTTTTTTTTTTTTTAATTTTTTTTTTTTTTGTGGTTTTTGGGTCACACCCGGCAGTGCTCAGGGGTTATTCCTGGCTCCAGGCTCAGAAATTGCTCCTGGCAGGCACGGGAGGACCATATATGGGACGCCGGGATTCGAACCGATGACCTCCTGCATGAGAGGCAAACGCCTTACCTCCATGCTATCTCTCCGGCCCCAGGATTGTAGTATTTCTATACTACAGAAAGTCAAGACTCAAACTTGGAAACCATTAGCATAATCATGTGAGTTGACAGGCATGCATGATACTACCATTAAGTGTAGTCAAAGGTAGGGGTTGCAGATAATAAAAAAAAAAAACCTGATTGGTTTCTTATTTACATATGCATATAGGATCTGATTAGTTAGTTCTATAAATCATAATTTGCATAGGGCATAATCCATCAGAGAACAGATATGCCTAAGGGGTAAAGAAACAGTGACAATATAAGCTCAGATTACTGTCTACAAGGGTTTGTTGTGCTTGGGGTGGGTTGCTATTGCCATTGGGGCCACTACTACAAAACTACACAACTGCCATTAGAACCAGCCCATAGTGATGCCTTTATGCCTTCTGTAATTGAAGGTGCACTGTAAATGCAATACTGAAGACATCCAGTGGTCAGTGAGTTATTCTCACTCACAGTTTACAAGAACCTGAACTAGTCAAGAACTAATGACACCATCTACAGGAAACTGCTACAACACTATCTTAGAAGAACATGGATCTTCTTTGATTTATGGTGGGGTTATATAACCCATTATAACCAGAATAAGTGTAAATATTCTTAAGTTTAAAATGCTTTTAAGGAGACAGAGAGATAGTACAGTGGGTAAGGCACTTACGTTATACATGGCTGACCTATGTTGTATTACTGGCATCCCATATGGTCTCCCAACACCGTCAAAGTGATTCCTGAGAGCAGAACCAGAAGGAATCCCTGAGCATCACCAGGCATGGCCCACAAAACTAAACCAAAAAATACATTTAAGATCCTGTAAGTTTGGACACAGGCTTTGCATATAAGAGTCCCAAATTTAATCTCTGGCACCATATGGTCTCTGAACATCTGCAAATTGTGACCTCTGGCCACTGCTCCTGGAATAGCTCCTGAGCACCAGATGTAACCACAAAAACAAACCCCCAAAATGCATCTAATATACTTAACTTATCAAGCATCATAATGTAGCCTCACCTATCTTAAATATACAGTAGTTTATAGTAACAAAATATCTAACATAAAGTCTACTTTATAAGAAAGTAGGCTTCATGCAATTTATGCAACTTACTTTATGCAATTTATTAAACACTTTACTAATTAAAAAAATGGTCTGGAGAGCATTGGTGTTCCCCCTTTGGGGTATATCTCTGACAGGGATATGGGGCTCAGTGCTTAATACTAACAATACAATATATTTTACTGCATGTCACTAACTATGTAAAGACTAAAATTAAAATTTAAAGGTTGTTTTTTTTACTGAATATTAAAAAAACATCGTGTTTTTAACTTGTGTAACATCATAAAATAAAAAAATTAACTGAGCTATTTAGTCAGGGATTGTCTATGTAGAGACTGTTTGTGAAACATTAATATTTAAGGGGCAAGTAGAGGAAAAACAGGGAGATGTAGAAAGAACAAGGTCAAGACAGAATGAATAGAATCAGAAAAATCAAGAGGGAGTTTTCAAGATTGTCTCAGTAATTCAAAACATGACTTTAATGAGAAATTGTTAGTATTCCATAGCTGAGTTACCCTACACTCAAAGAACTTGCAATATCTTACATGTGTTAAAAAGTTGAGAAAATAAATTACAACTCAATAATTCACACATAATGCTAAGACTTCCATGCACTAGAAACTTTTAGAAATTGGAAAGGCACATGGAATTTTTTTTTCAGCACCTCTAGTCATCATTTTGATTTCCATTGTTTTCCCAGTCAATTGAGAAATTTCTGATTAAGTGGAAATGTAATTGAGTTCTTATTCAACCAACCTTTACTCCAAATGGGAGAAGGGCTCAATAGCAGATACAAGGAAGAGATATCTTGGTTCCAGCTCAGGCTAAAAAGCCAACTGGTCCAAAGACACAAACAAACCCATTAGAAAACAGAAAAAAATCCCTTTATCTTTTCAACTTCCCCTACCCCTGCGTGTGTGTATATATATATATATATATATATATATATATATATATATATATATATGAGCCTTATCATCTAGAGAAAAGTTTAGAGAACAAATCAGCATACAGTCCAGTGTCCTAATATGCAAAATTAGTAATGCTATCAAAATGCATGTGCTTCAGGATCTTGCAATAATTATCCCAGGACTTAGAACTTTTTTTCTCAATATACTCACTTATACTTGAATTATGAAATCTTTTAAATTTCAAAAATATGAATTTATTAACTTATTTTTGAAACAAAAGGAGCAATCCTTTTGACTTCAGGGAGGTCATACTAAGTAATGTTTTGTGCATGAAACTCAATGGATTGTTATCATTTGCTTGAGTTCTCTGATTAAGGTACTTCCATGCCTGAAAATTGGCAGATTCTCAATTTCTGTTACTGTCATAGTCAAATATAAGAAACAAACTTGTGTAGACGTGTTACAGGGTTTTCCCTAGACTGCCAAGTTCTGGGGCTGCTATAACCTCCAATGATCTGGCAAAAGACCAAGAGCTTTTCTATGACAATAGAGACAGTCAACATAGAATAATTTCCCACTTGTTCTTTCTGGGTGAGATTTCTGAGTTTAGGAAGGCATATGCTGAATGATACAGCACCTGATGAGAAGGGAAAGAAAAAAGAAATGGAAAAGGCAAAGCACTGTATGACATGGGGTCACAACTGCCAATTGACCCTTTGCCCTCCATTCTGTAGGGTAATGGGTAATTGTGACTTTTTTTTTTCATAAAAATGATTCTGAGCTTGGACTATTCATCCTCATCCTCATCCTCATCACTGTTGTTATTATCTTCATCAGAAATATCATCATTATCATCCTCTTCATCCTCTTCGTCATCTTCATCATTGTCATCATCTTCCGTATTTATCTTTCCTGAAAGCACGTCCTCAATCCAGTCTTCTAGCTCTTCAGCAGTGGGCAGATCATCATCGTCTGAAATCTCCATCCAAACGCTGTCAGCCTGCAATGAGGGGCAGAACAAGTGAGTGGGTGAATGAGAGAGAAAAAGCATAAATGCAAAATACACAAAGTTACCCTAGCCACACTGGAAGTTTCCAAGTAACCATGCTGATAGGTGTTCCGTTCATTTCTACTTATCAGAAATGTGTTTACTTTGCTAAGTGTCAACCCAAAGTATTAGTATAATTTCAGGGAGTGAGTGATGGATTCAGGAAATTGAAAATAATTACAAATTTTACTTCTATACTATTGGTTGGCTATCAAAATACATTAATTTGAGCAAATTAAAAATTATGAATACTTCCGTGATATTAAAATTGTATTTCTCTATCTAAGTCACTTCCCCAGATGATTAAATATCTACAAAGCTAGTAATAAGATATTTCTATTTGATCCTTATACTATCTTCCATTAATTATTAATTCATTATTAACCTGCCATTAATTATGGTGGGTTCTCTTTGATTCTATGTCCATTAGTTGCCCATTATTTGTTGTATTTCCACCTTCCCACTGTGTGTATATTTTTGTGTGTGTGAGTGTGGGTGTGTGTGTGTGAGTTTGAAGGTGGATATTGCATCCTAGGCCTAAATCAAGGTCTAAAATCCCTTATGCTCTGCTAATTCATTTTAGTGTTCTTTCCCAAATCAGTTCTTCTGGGTCCAGGTTGATGAAAAACACTTCCTCATCCACATGTTTATCTTCCTGCCTTTTTGAAAACCTGATCTTTTGCCTGCAGCCATGATTCTCAGGAAATTCCCTGTACCGACTTTGAGCCACTGCTGCTCATCGCCTTCCATGAAATGAGAGCTCCAGCTGTGAATCTCCTTGTGTAATCAGACCTTGATGTTGGCTTCAGGGAAAACACAGAGGATTGTAATTGGGTAGAAAGTTCTAGATAAGCACTGAAACTGGATGAACTGGCCCAGGAACAAGTAAATGTTCTAGTGACAGGTAACCCTGAGTTTAGGGACTAGTTTGTACCAAAGGGGTAAATTTCCTGAGGTTAGGTAGGGCCAAGGATCCTGTGCATTTAATAGGAGACCAGACTCCTCCTACACAAGGTCTCAGGCTTTAGGTCTGAATTGCAGAAAGCAATAGATGGAAGGTGGCTGAGCAAATTTTTCTGGGGATACTCACGTCGGTCACATTCACCACTCCAATCTGTGGCTTGAAGAGGTCAATCTTAAAAGTCTGTTCCCAATAAGCAATAAGCTGTAGAAATAACAAAATCTCAGATTAAAGAGAGTAGGCAGAGGGCATTGTAAGAGTTCAGTCACTTCTTCTCTACTGAAATCACCTGCCATCACATCACAAAAACTAGATTCCCCCATTGGTCAGAAGCCTACAAAACAACCTTGAACACTTAGGAATTTGAAGACTTGATTTCAGCACTCAAACCATTTAATTCACTCACAGGCAGGAAACATCATAGTGCAGATCATAAAACCATATAAGAATGAAAGAGAGATAGCACAGTGGTCAGGTATTTGCCTTGCACGTGGCCAACCCAGGATGGATCCTGGTTCGATTCTCTGAATCCCTGCATCCCATATGGTCCCCTAAGCATGCCAGGAGCGATTTCTGAGCACAGAGTCAGGAGTAACACCTGAGTGCCACCGAGTGTGGCCTTAAAACCAAAACAAATAAAAAAAGAATAAAAGCTTCTGCAGCTCTAAGGAAGATTATTACAAAGGTAGTTCAAAATTGATCATCTTAATTGTTGGTGGTTTATTTTTATAGTTTGTGTGTGGCGGAAAACCATTGCCCTCCATATCTTCTTCAATGTTCCACTTGAACTTCACTTACCTTGAATCATATGTTACTCGAGATGCCGAAGAAGTGCAAAGGTGATGGCTAACCTTTTTGAGCCCGACTGCCCAAACTGCTGCACAAAACCAAAGAATTTCCTCAAAGTGCCAGCACTTTGAGTCAATTAAACCTTAATGACAAGATTTTAGTATGTAAGAACTCTTTATAAATGTTTATAGATGTATTAATCGAGCACCTTCCTGCGTACCAGCTGCAAGACCTTCGTGTGCCACTGCTGGCACGTGTGCCATAGGTTCGCCATAGTGGTACTAAGGTTTTGCATAGCCATCCCTTTGTTAAAATGACAGCACAGAAAGACATTTTTGTCATGAAAGCTCCTGCTTTGATTCACTCATATTCTGTATAGGACTGGATTTCAGTACCCCAAAGTCTCTCAATTTTGTTCACTTATTCATAATGTATTGAGTGTAACCTTTAAAACTAAGACGGTTTCTAGAAAATGATGTAGTTAGCATTTACAACCTATTGATAACTCATTTTTTCTTAACGTTGGCAGCTAGCTTTTACTTAAAGTTAAGATGAATAAGCTAGGTTCGAGTGTCTCGTAGACCTCAGCTAGTATATAATATCAGCTGCTCTCTACCTTTAAACTCACCAGGTGTCCTTTGTGTTCAGCTATGTGAAGATGGACATCTATTAGCCTCAACTTCATAAGATTGTTGAGAGGGGGAGATGAAATGCTACTGCTTTATCTATGACGGTAGTTCTAGGGGCATGAAAAATCATATGAGCTATAGTCACTTTTATTCCCATTGGGCTTATGCATTGGGAAACATGGTTTGTTGTTCTAAAAATTAAACAAAAAAATCAAAATTAAGCATAGGGGATACAGAATGATAGTACAGTGTTTAGGGCATCTGCACATGAACCTGGGTTTGATTGACCTGGTGTTCATAGTCATGGTTCCCTGAGTACTGAAGGAATAATTCCTGAACACAGGGCCCTGAGTAGCTTTAAGTGTGACACCTCCAAGAAAATTAACAAAAAGTCCCTAAGTACAGGGCTGGAGAGATAATCTAGTGGGTAAAACACTTGTCTTGCACATGACCTCTGTGTTTGTTCCTGGCACACATATGGACAAGTGTGTCATGGCATGTAGCATGGATGTCTCCATTATAAGGGAAGCGAGCCCACCAGACGTGTCTATTGGCTTTCCTGGTGCAGTGAGCTGAAATTTCCCCCAAGAAATATTTTGATCAGCAGGCCATTTGGTGGAATCAATCATAACCCCTGCTTGTATTACTGGCTATATGTCTGTCATATATATGACATGGCGGTGACATTATATCTCTTTTCTTCTTATTTGGCTTTGTCTCCCTTGCAAAACTACAAACCAAAATTCGGTCTCAGTCAATGTGCAGTCAGAGAAATTTCAGTACCAACAGCTGCTAAAGTTCCCCACTGGCTAAGTGTATTTGCAACCCAAAGGCCGGCCAGCTACCTGTTTTTCTGTTTTCAGCTTTTAGGTAGTAAACAAACAGCTCCTATCTCTCTTGTATTTTACTATTCCGGCAGGCTGCAAAATTGTAGCAAAATCAGTTTCTCTTTCTTTGTTGTAAGAACATCCTTTCTAAACTAGAACACCCCATTTTACCTTTTAGCTGGGGATTCTTTTCACCTGTATCGCCTAGTTTTTGATATGTATATTCTAGGGCCTTCTAGCATTGTCTTCCTTCTCCTAAGATTCCTTGTTTTCGCAGAAATACTTTGCATACCAGACTTGTGCTTTTAAGTCATCAGCTTGAAAAGTAAAACTGTCTCACGTCTGTTACAGATGCGGGTCCCCATTCAGTGTATTTTGTGTGGTCTATTTCATATTTGTTCATGTACCTGCTTTCTTTCCTCAAGGAAATTCATCCCCACTAGAGATGCTGAGAAACAAGACGCCTGTAGCATAACTGAGCTTCTCCAGGAGTAATCCCTGAGCATACAGTGAAGGGTAAACTCTAATCACAGATGTATGTGTCACCACAAAACCAAATGAACCAAAAGAAAAAAAAAGAGCCCCAAATTATGCACAATCAAGCCATCCTGGCTTTGGGTAATTTATAATGGCAAAGCTTTGCACCTTTGAGGTTCTTGGACTTTGGTTTGCTTTTGGGCCATACTCAGCAGTCCTTAGGGCTTACTTCTGGGTCCCCACTCAGAAATATTCCTGGTGCTATTTCATTCATATGTGGTGTCAGGTATTGAATACGGGTTGACCACGTGCAAGGCAAGTGCCTACCCTCTATACAATCTCTCTGGTCCTGAGTTCTTGTACTTTAAATGTGGGCCAAACACTTCAAAGTGCAAAGACCCCGAAGGACTTGTTGAATATCACACACTGGATCTCTGTCCTTGAAAAGGATGAGCCTTCTCCCAAGGAATTGCTGAATTCTGCAAAATGTCCATGTTCATCACTTAACAATGCTAAGTTGGTTGCCACAGAATGATATTCTCTGCACAGAAAAATGCAAGAGATTTGGGAAAACGGGAGCGATGGGACCATGGGAACTTAGAGCTGCTAGTAGAGAAGTATTTTGTACAGTTTCCTAGAAGGCAAAGATATTCCTATTCTTTAGCAAGTGAGAACAGTAAATCCCCCTATGTCAGCACTAACTCCAAGTTCAGTAGGACTCAGTCTCCATAATAGTAAGAAACAGGTCACTGTTGACTGTAAATTTTCTCCAATCTCCTTAATTTCCTACCTTCAAGCTTCAGAGGTTCATGATGAACCAAAGATAGACTATCTAGGTATCCACAGGCCCAATCAAGGCAACTCACCAGAGGGAAGTCGTCTGGATCTATCCACACGATGCTCAGGTCAGGGTTGTCAGTATTATCCCGGGCCACCTGCTTCAAGATCTCGAGGAATTCATAGCCATCTGCAGCAGGATTCAAGAAGGTTAAGTACCCCCCTGCACGGACTTGGCTTCCCTCCCCGAGAATAGGCAGTATGAAAATGTCTTAGGCCCCTGGAAGCATACCCTCAATTACAGGATTATTTTCTGGAATGAGTCAGAGAGAATTGTAGCCACAAAGCAGCTTACTCCAAGGCAACAATCAAAGTTTTGAATAAAGAAACCTTCAGTTCAGAGTAAAGCACCATCTGCTCATCTGTATGACACTGAGTGTAAGAAGAACAACCTCCTTGCTGAGGAGTCTCCCAAGTCCTCAGAGGTTGATGCAGACAATCACAATGGATCATTAATTCACTCTTGGATTTGATCATCACCTTTGCTCTATGCACCTAGTAACGCAGTTAGCCTGCACTCATGGCTATTGCTAACCTGGGCTTTTTAAGACCTTCAAACTAAGAGAGCTCCTGTGTTGTCTTTTGTATTTTGGGCAACATCTGGTAGTGCTCAGGGGCTGTTCTCAAGCTCAGTGCTAGTAGCTTCCTGTCATGTGTGGAGACATGTTTCTTCAGGATGGAGCACAGGCTTTGCAAGCAGGAGGCTCTGGCTCCAACCCATGAGTGAGCTTCCACTTGCCTTTGGTTTCTAAGCTTTGGAATAGTGGAACTTTCCTGGTCTTTGCCAAGCTTCATTGCCCCAAGCAGAGGTGACTCAGAGGAAAAGCATAGACATGCCTTCTCCTGAACTTCAAAAACACAGAATTAAAAAAAAAAATAGAAGTCTAAGTCAAGAGCCCGAGTTACAGTGGGCAGGGCATTTGACTTGCATGCAGTATTCCATTCCATCTCAAATGGCTCCCTGAGAACTCACCAGGAGTGATTCCTGAGTGCGGAGCCAAGAGTAACCCCTGAGCATGGACAAGTATGGCCCACCAACCAAACAAACAACACACCACCACCAACAACAACAACTAAGAAATTTATATCATTGATCAGAGTGATAGAACCAGATACCCCATAGCGGGCTGATCAAAGTTCAATCTCCAGCATCACAGGTAGTCCTCAGGGCATTGTCAGGAGTGTTTACAAAACTAGAAGTAAACCCTCAGCACAGCTGGGCGTAACTAATAAAAAAGCCAAAACAAGATGTCTAAATCTCAAAGGAGGAGGAGCAGAAAATAGATGGCATAAACAAAGATTTTGAACACCTGTTCGTAGAAGAAGCAGCATCGCAGAAAGCAGTGTGGGCTTGAGTGACTATGCGCATGTGCAGATATTCCTGCATGGGAGCCCGGGGTGGTGGTGGTGGTGGTAGTGTTCTGTCCTCACTCAGAAATGCCACCATCTCAAGGACCCTAGACAAGAAGGCACTTGGCCTTTGCTGCAAAATGAAACTTATGAAAATAGCAAGACCCCCTAATATCTTGGGGATAGTGCTGGTTTCAGGAACACTGGAGCAGAACGCTCTGTTGGGAAATTCTAGTGTACTCCTAAGTATTCATAGCACAGCCTCGGCAGCATGATGGCAGACATCATACATAACCCAGAGCCTGGGGCCAGAGCAATGGCGCAGTGGTAGGGCGTTTGCCTTGCACGCGGCAGATCCAGGATGGACCTTGGTTCGATCCCTAAAATCCCATATAGTCCCCCAAGACAGGAGTAACCCCTGAATGTCAATGAGTGTGGCCCAAAAAATCCCCCCCCCAAAAAGAACCCTGTGGTTATGAGAAGCAAGGAGGACATTGTGGGTGCAAATCTGTTATTGGTTATAGAAGGGGCAATGGGTATGGACCAGGAGCAAGGGCTGGAAGCTAGAAAGGAGGGTTTAGGGTGTGTAGGGGACAGTTGCAGTGATGCTGGCCATCCTTCAATGCCCAAAATATTCTTTAAATTGCTAGCTGGATATGGGGACATTTTATCATCAGAGCCAGTTCCACCCTTCTAATGATAGGACTTAGGTCCTTATCTAGACAATGAAATTCCATGCCTTGCCTACTTGAGTTTTTTCTTTGATATTTTATTAATCAAATCTATATTTAAGCACCTTGATTACAAGTATGTTCATAGTTGGGTTCCGATCATAAACAGAATACTTGATTTTGTGGTGTAAAAAATTTTTTTAAGTTTTTTCCATGTTCTACTTTTTCTTTATTTCTTTAAAGTAATACCTTTACACACCATAATGGCAAACTTATTTGTAGTTGGGTTTCAGCCATAAAAAGAACACCCCCTAATTCACTGTCTCTTTGTACCTTAAACATAACTGTGGGAGATTTGTACTTCATATTGGTCACAATCAAAATTATTTAAAAACAAAACACAACAAAAAGAACACCCTCCTTCACCAGTGAAATTTCTGCCTTTGCCACAGGTATCTCAACAGCTGCTATACTAACTCAAAATCAGTTTAGTGCAGCAACTGCTATTTTGTACCAAAGGTTCTCTTCTTCTCAAGGGGGTGTCCCAACCAAGTTGACTGTCTGTGGCCTTCCTTCTCTTGGGTTGGCCAATCTTTGTTTGGCTCCTTGTGGCCTCTTCGTATAGATTTTTTCTCTGCACTTCCTCCTCTCTAATACATTTCCCAGCAAAATGTACACTGTTCTTGGCAGCTCTGCTTCAAGTAGGTGGAGTGATTGTAAACACAGCTAAATTCCACTGATTCAGCAGCCTGCGTCCCTCAGGCACTTTACCTGAAAAGCAGAAGCATCTCAAGCATAGAAAGGGGTCTTGGGGGGGTCTTCAGCCCCTTTCCGTGGATATAGAAATTGTCTTGGAAATTCTGCGCTCTAAATTAGATCCTGTGATCGAGTTTTATTTAATAAAATCAAGTGTTATTTAATAAAATAGCAATTTTATTATTTATTATCATGTGTCAGGTTCATTATTTTTGGGTGGAGGTAGAGTTATTCCTGCAACTTGTAGGCATGATCCATAGGATCAAATCCCTCTAAGTGCCTCTATTTGGACAATATAGATATCCTTCACTGTCACTGTGTCATTGGAATGGAGAGAGGGTATCCCATGGCATCTAGATTTATATGGACCATACATAGGCTACAGGGGTAGCACCCACAGCCAAATACCACCAGCCACTACTTTCTGCAGCAGAGAGGGAAGGGCTGGTAACAGATGGGGTTGAGAAGGGGCTGGAACAATAGTACAGTGGATAGGGCATTTGCGTCCAACTCCATTTCAATCCCTGATACCCCATATGGTGTCCCTGAGTCCTCCTAGGTATGATCCCTATGTACAGAACCAGGAGTAAGCTCTGAGTACTACCAGGTGTGCCCCCCTCAAACAAACAAACAAACAAACAAACAAAAAACAGATGGAAGTCACCAGCAGTATTCTGGGAGAGACCTCAATAGATCAGAAATTCCCCCCAAAAAGGAAATGCCACTGCCACTACACAGTCTGTTTTATCTGTCTCTTCTCTTTTACTACTGTCTTCTTCTCCCACATACCCTCTTTTTTTCTCCCATCCTTTCTCCTTCTACTCTCCATAGTTTCCTGATCAATGCCCACTGGTTTGTCTTTGCATCTTATTTCATGGGTATCGCTTTTGTAGTCTTGTATTATGCACATGGATATATCCAATACTGCCCCCCCTTTCCTTTTTGCTTCCCCCTCTTGGCATAGGTTTCTTCTATTCCTTGTAGTTTGTTGGGATCGACAATATTTTATTCATTTTTGCATAGTACAATAATGATCCATTCGTTGCATGAGAAAACACATTTTTATCTTTTTTCTTGATAATTTCAGGCCTGACATTCTTTGCTGTTTATAACTCATGGTGAGTGAAGAAATCTTCTGCAACTAAATGAAATCTGCTACTTCATCAGCTTTCAACTGGTCAGTCTCAGACACAGGCCCTGAGTTCTTTTTTTTGGGTGGGGGATTTTTGGGGCCACATTCATTGACATTCAGGGGTTACTCCTGTCTCTGCATTCAGATCACTCCTGTCTTGGGGGACTATATGGGATTTGGGGGATCGAACCAAGGTCTATCCTGGATCTGCCGCGTGCAAGGCAAACGCCCTACCGCTGCGCCATTGCTCTGGCCCCAGGCTCTGGATTATGCATGGTGTCTGCCATCCTGCTGCCGAGGCTGTACTTATGAATACTCACTGAGCACTGGGTACAGAGACTGGCTACAGAGAATTTGAATCATTACCTCTAGTCTTGGAGCCAAGAGAAAATTTTATTATGCCTGTTTTACTTTTGTGTGTTATTTTATTTGGTTGGAGGGCCACACTCAGTGGTGTTCAGGGGATACTTTTGGCTCTGTGCTAAGGTTAAAGGGCATCTATCCTGGCAGTGTTCGAGAAACTATGCAGTGCTAGGAATAAAATTGGGGCCTACCCTGTGCAATGCCAGCATTCAGTGTATGCTATTTCCATTTTAAAGAAGATTGAATTAAGTATGGGAATGTCTCAATCTGGTGAACAGTGGTTGACAGGGCCCGAATAGCCTCTCTGTCTCTCCTCTCTTCCTCTCCCCCCCCCCCTCTCTCTCCTGGGTATGTCTCCCACAGACAGACTGGGTAGTGTGTAAACCGGAGGGCCCCTGTAGAAGCAACATGGATTATTTCCTCTGTACTCTCTCTCTCTCTCCCTTCTCTCTCTCTCTCTCTCTCTCTCTCTCTCTCTCTCTCTCTCTCTCTCTACCCTCTCTCTCTCTCTCTCTCTCTCTCTCTCTCTCATCAATCTTCCATTTAAGTTTCTGTCTGTTTCTTCCTTTTGGGTGCCAAGAGTTATGTTCTCACGAGATAAATAGATCCCAGTGCCAAGAGCCTGTGTGAGTGGACAGGCAGCTTTCGCCTCTTCCTCACTAAGGTTTCAACCTAGTAGCCAGACCTAGTGGACTCAAAACGTGGAGTTGCCCAGAAGCACATCAAACCTCTGAACTTTCATTTTCTCATCTGTAAAATATCTCCTGAAAGAGGGGAGACCCAGAAATACTTGATATGTGCTAGGTACTTAAACCAAAGTTTACTTTTGGTGTGGAGCAACTGTCCCATATGAATGAGCAGTTTAAAATGTAAAGCTCCATAAACAAGTCCTCCTGTTTGAGACATTTTTCTTTCCTCCTTCCCTCTTTCCCTCCCTCCCTCCTTCCCTCCTTCCCTCCCTCCTTTCTTTCTTTCTTTTCTCTTTCTTTCTTTTCTTTCTTTCTTTCTTTCTTTCTTTCTTCTTTCTTTCTTTCTTTTCTTTCTTTCTTCTTCTTTCTTTTCTTTCTTTCTTTTTCTTTCTTTCTTTCTTTCTTTCTTCTTTCTTCTTTCTTTCTTTCTTTCTTTCTTTCTTTCTTTCTTTCTTTTTCTTTTCTTTCTTTTCTTTCTCTTTCTTTCTTTCTTTCTTTCCTTTCTTTCTTTCTTCTTCTTTCTTTCTTCTTTCGTTTTACTTTCCTTTCTTTCTTCTTTCTTTCTTTCTTTCGTGCTCATCATACCCAGAGATACTCACAGGTCACTCCTGACTTTGTGGTCAGAAATCACTCCTGTCAAGCTTTGGGGACCATATGGGATGCTGGGTGATCAAACCCAGTGGTGGCCACATACAAGGCAAAAGACCTACCTACTGTTCTATCACTACAACATCTGAGGCCTTTCTTGGGGCGTGAGAGAAGGGGCAGCATGATAGTATAGTGGGAAGGGTATATGCCTTGCATATGGCAAAACCAGGTTTTGACATCCAGCATTTCATATGGTTCCCTGAGCACCAGAAATAATCTTTGGGACAGAGTCAGAGTAAAACCCCTAACATTTGTGGGTGTGTGCCCCCACACCTACAAAAACAAGAATAAGACTTTGGGATGATCCTTCTATAGAGCATTCCTTTACAGCCCCATAGAGGTCCATCCTATTTGAGCATTTCTGGTTTTTGGGCAATAACCCAAATAACCCTGGAGACCACCATGCAGCAGGTACTTGTGCAAACATGCTAGCTTGCATCCCTTTCATCAAATGTTCTAAAGAAGACGTAGGCCAATGCAGACACAGAGTGGCAGCAGGAGCCACTCTTCCACTTTCAGACCTGTCAGACAGATGCAACAGAGGTGTTTAGAGCACAAGAAAGCCCTGGAGGAGAAGCCAGGGAGGAGTAGGCCAGGAGGAGAAGCACCCAGGGTGAGGGCAGGGGCCTGTGCTCTGCAGAGGTGCGAAACTCTGCAAAGATGGGAACACTTCAGAGGTGTAGTCACTCTGACCATGTGAGCTCTGCAAAAATTCAAACATAGCAGAGGAATGAGCTCTGCAACAGAGGTGTGAGCACACAGATTTGTGACTGCAAAAGTATGAGTGTGAGTGCTGCAAAGGAGTGGCTGCTGCAGAAATGTGTACTCCGCCCAGCTGTCAATACTGCAAAGGGAAGAATACTGCAGAGATTTGAGTGTTTTCTAAAAATAAACTCTGGTCCAGGAAATCAGTCCTGGGGACCCCAAGTCTCTTTACAAGGTGACTGTCGTGTCAATTCAGAATCTCCATCCTAGGACATGCTGGGACCTCAGGACAGACATCGGTTGACACTCTCATCTTTTTTTTTTTTGGAGGAAGGCCACACCAGGTGATGCTCAAGAGTTACTCCTGATTCTGTGCTCAGAAATCACTTCTGGCTTGGGGGACCCTATGGGAAGCCGGGGAATCGAACCATGGTCCATCCTAAGTCATCCACGTGCAAGGCAAACACTCTACCACTACTCCACTGCTCAGGCTCCAATTGAAGCTCTCCATCTTAGGACAGCAGGACAGAATGTTTATGTTGGCAGCCAGGGGTTGGGGAGAAGACATGAACTTCTCCTGAAATAAATTTTTAGGTACCCTGTAATACTATAATACTGCTTTTCCATCTCCTTTCTGCAGCTCTGACTGCTCCCTGGCCCACCAACATGGCCCCAACAACACATTAGTTTGTTCACAGTTCAGCTCTCTAGCAGCTGGGTGGTCCAACCTGCAATAGTCAGAATAGCCACCAACCATTTTAATTTGTACCTTGGGTTTCGTTTTCTTTTTTGGTTTTTAAGGGTCACACCTGGTGATGCCCAGGGATTACTTCTTCCTCTGCACTCAGCAGTGGCTCTTGGCAGGCTTGGGGACTGAATGGGATGCTGGGATTCCAATCAGGGTCTGTTCTGTATTGACCATGAGTGCAAGGCAAACACCCTACCACTGCACTATAGCCTCGGTCCCTTCTCCTAAGATTGGAGGTGCAGATTTCCACTTGATTCCAGCAAGCAACTTGTCTTTCTCACTGAATAGTGGGATAAACTAGTCTCTGGGGCTGGAGAGATAACATGGAGGTAAGGCATTTGCCTTGCATGAAGAAGGTTGGTGGTTCGAATCCCGGCATCCCATATGGTCCCCTGAACCTGCCAGGAGCGATTTCTGTGCATAGAGCCAGGAGTAACCCCTGAACACTGCCAGTTGTGACCCAAAAACCAACCAAACAAACAAACAAAAAAACAAACTAATCTCTCCTTCCTGGAGCTGTAGGCTTACAAGGACACACAGGAAGTCTTCATCATTATCTTCTACATCATCATCATCATCATGACGTCATCCAGAAAGTCTACTAGGATTTGAATCTTGATTTTCATACAGTGAGTGATTTAAGCAAAATGTGTTGCTGTTTTGACCCCCCAAGAGGTGGGTTTTTGTTTTTTGTTTTTTTTAGGAGACTCAGAAGACTGGGATCATTTCCATTCAGCCTAAGGCACACACCGTTCCTCAAGGCTTTACCAGGTGTGGCTGTTGCTTTTGGTGGTGACTCTCTGGGGGGGGGGGGGCATTGCTTAGGGCATCGGGCCAGGATAGCAGGTAGTAAGAAAGAGCAAAGGAACCCTAACACTTCTGTCTAGACAGGAATGGAATTCCTAGCCTTGCAGCCAGGCCTCTCAGCCCTGTTACACATCACTGACCCTTGGGTAATGACTGACCAGCAAACACTTGCTCAGAAAAACCTTTTCCTTTCTCTTCCAGAAGCCAACCTGGTCCTCTCTCTCTTTTTTTTTTTTTTTTTTTGCTGGGTGCGGTGGGAGGGGCATGGGGAGGATTCCAGCTCCTCCCCCATTCCCCAAACCTCAGAGCATTTCTCCCAGCTTCCCAGTAACATGCCCCAGCTTGGGCTCTTGTGGGGAAAGGCAAAGCTTTGGGCCCAGGGATATTTGTGTAGGGAGGAGGTGGAAGTCCTTTCAGGAGCTTGATTCATTGCAGCAACAATCTCTGTCAAACAGGTTCCTGCAGCTTCTTGGAGGCCTCTTTGTTCCATTGTTCCTGAGAGCCAGACAGGCCTCATAATCTTGGAAGGGGCAGGTGGGTGGGTGGAGGGAATGAAGCCCCCTGGAGTCTGGCCAGCTTGCTGCTGCTGATGGCGACTTCATTTCTGTCCATACAACATCACGGATCTGATTCTGTTTGATTACACCTTGTAGATTTGGGGCAACTGGCTTGTTTCCTACTTGCTTCTCCCAGGGGTGCAGAGGAGAGGCCAGAATCTATGCAAAGAATCTGGAACCACATTGGTATTCCTTTTTTTTTTTTTTTTTTGTCTGTTCGTTTTCAGACACGGATTGACTATTGTCATTAACTTTTCAGGTCCCATTAACTTTGCAAGTCGATAAGAGGAAAATGGGGTTTCCCCCCAAATGTTCAAACACTGAACTACAGAAAATTGGAGGGCAGGAAGGCACAGATCATTTAGAGTTTAGGCTTGGTTTTAATACAATGAAATATTATTTGGCTCTTTTAAAGAAATGAAGCATAGATAGATGCTATAGGTCAGATGAATCTTGAAAACATTGTGTTTGGGTTAAAAAAAAACTCAGGTACAAAGTACATGATTCGATTTATATTTAGAATCTATATTTGGCAAATTCATAGACCCAGAAAGTATGTTTGTGGTGGTTAGTATAAAAAGAGAAGGCGCTTATGACTGCCGAATGATAGGGGATTCCTTTAGGCAGATATGCAGTTGTTTTGGAATTAAATAGTGGAGATGTTTGCAAGCCTGTCTGAATGTTCTCATGAAAATCCACTCTATAAAACGAATGCTAGAGTTTGTGGATTCTAGCTTTTTAAAAATTATATTTAAAAGGTGGGTTTTAGCCCATAAAAACCTAGAAAGGGGTCAAAGAGATATCACAAAGGTATGATTCTTGATTTGCATGCAGTTGAGGGGATTCAATCCCTGGCTATGACCATATATAGTTTCCCAAGCACTGCCAGAATTGATCCCTGAGTACCATCAGATGCCCCCGAAACAAGAAAGAAAAAAAGGAAGAAAGGACGGTAGGAAGAAAGAAAGGAAGTAAGGAAGGGAGGGAGGAAGGGAGAAGGGAGAGAGAGATAGAGAAGGGAGGGATAGTATAAAAGATAGGGAGAAAGGGAGAGAGAAGGGGTGAAAGGAGAAAGGAAGGTAGAGCAGGAAATGAGTGAGGGAGGAAAGAAGGTGAAAGAAAGAAAAAGAAAAAATAACTAGAGAAATAAAAAAGCAAAAAAGAGGAAGAGGAAGAAAAAAAGGAAGGGAGGAAGGAAGAATGGAGGGAAGGAGAGAGGAAAGGAGGGAGGCAAGGATGGAAGAAAGAAAGGAAAGAAGGAAGAAAGGGAGCAAAATAGGAAAGGTAATAATGCATAATAATATGCTAGTTGGTCTGACAATAAAGAGTTGTATCAGTCTCAGCAAGCCATCAGCCTATCTACTCCCACAATCGACATTTACTAAAAGGCCTACTATGTGATGGGACATCATGTAAGAGCCAGACATATTCTAGTCAACAAGAGTCTTGTGCTTCTTTTATGACCTGCCCTATTCATTGTGCCCT
This sequence comes from Suncus etruscus, assembly GCF_024139225.1. NCBI lineage: Eukaryota > Metazoa > Chordata > Mammalia > Eulipotyphla > Soricidae > Suncus > Suncus etruscus. The sequence continues at coordinate 8,304,569 of NC_064866.1, read as the reverse complement.
TTAGGACAGTGACACTTCTCAGAGTTCCTGGTTGTTTATATATTTTTTTTTATTTGTCTCCATGCATGGACAAGTGGTTGAGGCTCCCCAAAATACCAGTTACTTCTCCATTACCTGGAACAACATTTCCAAAACCAACTAGCACATCCGATTTTGCCTCAGAGCTTTGTAAGTTTAAGGTTCCTAAAGATCCTAATGTTTTGGTCAACCCAAAAGAGGGTACTGGTAGGTATAGCTTTATCTTCTATAAGATTTCAGTCTAAGATCTATGACTGCTTACTCAGCCTAAAGAAAATCCCCTGTCTTCTCTACTTTCCTTCTAGATTGTTTCCTTCTAGGATGTTTCTCAACACAACTCTGTACAATCTCTACTTGCACATTCCCTTTGATGACCTTCTATTTCAAAGAATTTTGTCAAAGGGAGCCAAAATGATACCATCTGGGAAATTAATGTTTTCTGTATTTCACTTCCCAAGAATGTTGATAATAGCAAAATCAGAAAAACAGTTCAGGTTCCAATATAAGACAAATGTATGTATCCATGTTTAGGGTCATTTTTCACTTTAGAAACAAGCTACTTGCTGTACCCAGTTCTGACTACTTGGGCGAATATATTTTTTATATATATATATATTTTATATATAATTTTCCTCAATACAGAAAATATTTTATAGGTCAAAGGGACAATGTTATTTTAAGGTAGGATTGAGATTTATATATACATAGGATCACAGCATTAGTAAACAAGCTAACATGAACAGAAGTTTACACACACACACACACACACACACACACACACACACACACACACACACACACCATTCTGTAAAGTTAAGATATTTTTGCACATTCCCAGGTATGTGCTCAGTGCTTCTTCCTAAATTGGCCAGTAGAATATTTGGGTTTGGCATCTTTTAGTTGCAGACTAAAATGATAATAGAGAATGGATCCCAACCAATCAGGTGACCACAAGGGGGCACTCAATATCTTGTGGTTGAGGACTGACCAGGGTAAGGAGTCCTATCTTGCTTAAAAGATTTAAAAGCAGTCTAGGAATATCTTACCTGGGTCACTCCTTTCGGCAAAGGCCACTATGTGAATTCCATTCAAATCATCTTCCTGTAAGAGGAAAGAATAAAAAGTTAAAGTCCTTTTTGCAAAGAAAGACAACTAGGTTGTCTAAATGAACTCAAGAGGAGGGAGGCCAAGGAGAGGGAAGGATGCAGCAGATCTCAAAGGAAAAAAGGAAATGACTGATGAGGAACTGCAAAGGATGCATAGATTTGATACAGGACAGAAAGACACCAAGAACACATCAGACACTAACATGGAATGAGTCCCTTTGCCTAGATCTAGTGGGTCCAGGGAATCCGCAGTGAAAGTCACAGCTCTGGGGATCCTGGTAGCTGCCCAATGAATGCTAGAATCTGTTTGTGTTATGAACTGCCACCTGCAAATATCATCAGTGATGCACCCCAATTTTTTTTTAAAGAAGCCCTCCAATGATGGTGAGGTTGGAGCATGAAATTGAAGCAAAATCCCTGCAATTTTTGTTGACATAAATGTCCGTACTTGGTGGGGTTGTGAGGCACTGCAGACCCCCAGGGCCACACCCAGTGGTGTAGGGAAGATTTTTATGCTGTCCCACACCAGATCTGTCATTAACATTCTAGATTATTCTGTGTCTCCCAGAAACATTCTGCGCTCTACCTCTGTGGGCTCTCTTCAATACCCAGGAATGCCCCCCCAAGAATGGAGACATCTGAATATATTCTGATAATTAATATAGACTGATAATATCATACTGATGGATCCTGAAATGATCTGTAACCTGGTAGCAGGTAGGAAGATCAGAGGCAAATTAGAAAGTGGGTATGTTGTACTCATGCATGAGGAAACTTAGTAAGAAAAGTTGGGGATAGATAAGCATCATGTCCAGGTGGTTCTTAGTGGACTGGGAGAGGTGTCTGCTCTGGAACCAAAAAAGTGTCTAAAGCATGTGACTGAGTGTGGGAAGAGATGATAAAGGAGACAGGGACTTGGGAAGACTATAGGTAGGGGGATCCCATGTTCCTATGTTCCGGGGCTAAATAGGTCAATGTTCATATTTCTTTTGCTTTGAATTTTTCTGTGGAAGAAGGGGCAAGAATTTGGAGCAGCTTCTGCTAGAAGAAACGTGATCCTCTGGGAAACTTGGAGAGACTAAGATGTGAGAGCAAAGCTCCCAGGACAAAGCTTTGTTGTTGCTAACCCAGAGAGAGGGAATCTAGGAGTCTCTCAACTGTTTCTGCCCACGCCCATGATCCCTGTTTCCATTTCAATTGAGTTTAACGCTGGTGCAATCCTATCTAAATGCTAATTTTTTCCTTTCTGAGTTCAGAAAGGACAAAACCCTCCCAAAAATTCTAGCAGATTAAGTGGAAAATATTATTATTAAAAAAAATAGCCAACAAGAGACTGGGCACTGTCTCAGCCCAATTCATTGAGGAATTGAATTTTGCAGCTGTGTGTATGTGTGTGTGTGTGTGTGTGTGTGTGTGTGTGTGTGTGTGTGTGCAGCTTCGCTACACTAACTCACCAGCTATCAGAAGGGTAGTCTGTGGTCTGACTGTTGTACATTTGCTTGCATTGTTAAGCAGACTATGGAGATCAGTTCTCATTAGTTCCCCCCAATGCTACTGTCTCCTGTCATCAGCAGGAAGTATGTGACATTAACTCTGTGAGGCGGATTCATTTCTGGATGCCCTTCTAGAATGCAATTGGAAATTGGTTTTAGAATTAAGAATCCATATTCATTTTCTGAGAGGCTCTTCTTCACTCTGGCTGTCATTCCAAGACATCTCTGAATGGAGCCCCCAGGCCAATAAGGAACCTTCTTTGGGGGGGGGGAGGCTCTCAAAGATTCAGCTTATGAGCCTCAGTTTATAGAGTTTTCAGGAAACTTGTTGGAAACTTAGAGCAAGAACCCATCTTATTTCAGCTCATAAACCAGGGACCCTCAGAAACTCACAGCTTGCAGACTGCACAAAAAGCCCCAAGAGGCCTTCTCTAAACCCCACTATATTTACTGCTCACCATCTAGTTGATTTTGGGGGTCCACACCCTGTGATGCTCGGGGGTTACTCCTGGTTATGCGCTCAGAAATTGCTCCTGGCTTGGGGAACCATATGGGATGCTGATGCTCGAACCCAGGTCCAACATGAGTTAGCTGCATGCAAGGCAAATACCGCTGTGCTGTTTTCCAGCCCACATCTATTTGATATTTTTTTTTTACATTTTATTACTATAGATATCATTGTTTTTGTGTGAGAATCTTCCTTTTCCAGTTAAATGGAGAGTTTGCTGAGGGAAGGGATTTTTGCCTTCTTAGAACAAGGACCTTTTTGTACCAGTAAATTTGTAAGTATGTTATTTCTAAATCTCAAATGACAGTGTTGTTGTTTTGTTTGTTTTGTTTTTTTGCTTTTTGCTTTTTTGGGGGACCACATTTGGCAATGCTGAGGGCTCACTCCTGGCTCTGCACTCAGAAAATACCCCCAGCAGGCTTGAGGCATCTTATGGGGTGCCAGAGATTGAACCCAGGTACTCTCTCGAGCCCTTATCAAATGACAGTGTTATTCCTATTTCCTGCTTAATAAAATGAAGGGACCTAGCTAAGGAAATAATTGACTGAATAATTGAAATACATTTCAGTCAATTTCAATTCATGTTTGTGTTTAGAGTCAACCATGGAGCAAAAGTGGGTGCTGAGAACTTTTACTGTCCTGCAGCTCCTTATCTACCTAAAAGTTTCCTTTCACTAAAGAATTAACTTATCATAAATCCCCTTCCCTAGAGGAAGCTAATCCTTCTTAGATAGATGTTGTCGCAAATAATTAGAGCTCCCATTAATGGCCTATTGATTTTTCCTAAAAGTCACTTGTTTTCCTCTGTATTTCACCCCAGTAACATGACAAATAATTCTTTATCCCAGTAATGTGATCTACTGACTTATCCTGGGGTTACAGTTTTTTGGGTGTGTGAATGTTCATGCATTAATGAATCATGGGAACTTTTTCTCCTTCTAATCTGACTGCTCTGAATTTTGGGTCTTCATTCCTACATATCAGAGGGCAGAGAAAACTTTCCTGTTTACATCACCAACAGTCAGAGGGCAGGATAGAGTCCATTTCCTTAGCTTTGGCTCCTTTTAGGGCCTCAGTTGGCTATTTCTCGCACCTTTTGGAGCTACCAGGCTATTGTAATAGAGTAATCATTCATCAGGATGGGGAGCAGACTGCAAAGTGGTGATGGGAACCCTGGGGTGTGGACAGCCCTGCCTTGTCTTGGCTGCTGTTGGATATTCTAAATTAAAAAAAAAAAAAGCATAGCTATCTGATTTACACAGAACAGTTCATTACTGTGTGCATCTGGGGAAGAGGGGTTGGGCCGCATGTCAAGATGCTCAAGGCTGACTTCTACGCCTGTCTGCCTGTGCTTCTGAATCCCTGAAGGTTTCCTCAGAGGCCTATGGAGCGCACCCCCCAAAAACTGCATTTTGAAGCTGCCCAGTAAGTACATTCTGGCTGCAAGGGTCGCTTGTCCAATAAGCAGAGGTCTCTGACCTGTGGAGGCTCTGCCCTGCTGTGCCTTTGTTCACTCTGAGGACTGTCAAATAGAGGCAGCAGAAGAGAACAGTCACTTCGCTTCGCGGCTGCGCACTCTTTCTAACCAATGAACCCCACCACAACACGCAGGAAAAACCACACTACAAGCGTGACAATGGGGAAACCTCACAGGCAAACACGATCCACAAAGAATGGAGACGAAAGCTCGGATGACCTAATAAATTCCAACCACCTAATTAACCTCTCAGATAAGGAGTTTAGAATAGAAATATGGAAGATGTTCTTAAAACTCAAAAAAAGCATAGATCGATCTGAAGAGAACACAAAGACAGAAATCAGAAAACTCCAAACTGAAATAACAGATCTGAAAAACACAGTTGCTCAATTGAAAATCTCAATGGATAGCCTCGCCAACAGGGTATCAGCAGCTGAGGAGAGAATCGGAGTACTGGAAGATGTGATGCAGAAAAACTCAACACAACAGAAGAAATTGGAAAAACCTTAAGACAAATGAACAGGCAATGGAAAAACTACTCAAGGAATGCGAACAGATGAAAATAGAAGTCTTTGATAAACTCAACAGAAACAACATAAGAATCATTGGAGTCCCAGAAACCCAAGAAGGAGATCTCCAGGAAGAATCAACTGTCAAAGACATCATCAAAGAGATAGTCCCAGAGTTAAAGACTACATGCAATCAAATCCTGCATGCCCGAAGAGTACCAGCTAAAAGGAGACCCAAAGAAAAACACCCCAAGACACATCTTCATTACAATGACAAATCTCATAGATATAGAATACTGAAAGCAGCAAGATCAAAAAGGGAAATTACATTCAAAGGAGGATCCCTAAGACTTACAGCAGACATGTCACAAGAAACTCTCAAGGCCAGAAGGGATATTGTGACAAGACTGGATGAAATAAATGCCTCACAGAGAATACTGCACCCAGCCCGACTCACGTTCAGGTTTGAAGGAAGAATACATAACTTCATGGATAAACAACAGCTCAGAAACTTCACAGATGATAAACCAACTTTAAAGAAAAATTGACAGGTCTACTCTAAGACAAGAGAGACCAACAAACACAGCAAACTTATCTACAAAGATGACATTAAATCCTATGACAATCATCTCCCTCAATGGCAATGGACTAAATTCACCAATTAAAAGACACAGAGTGGCAAAATGGGTCAAAAAGATGAATCCAACCTTCTGCTGCCTACAAGAAACACATCTGAATAGTCAGAACAAACATAGACTCAAAATCAAAGGCTGGAGGAAAATCATCCAAGCAAACAACACTCTCAAAAAAGCGGGGGTGGCCATATTAATATCTGATGACACCAATTTTATACTCAGAAAAGTGGTAAGGGACAAAGATGGACACTATGTACTAATCAAGAGATATGTGCAACAGGAAGAAATCAGACTATTAAACATATATGCACCCAATGAGAGAACAGCAAATTATCTAATACAATTACTGACAAATCTGAAAGAAGAAATCAATAATAACACAATAATTGTGGGAGACCTCAACACGGCCCTATCAACACTTGATAGGTCAACCAGATTTAAACCCAACAAAAAAATACTAGCCCTCAAAAAGTTATGGAAGAAAGAGGACGAGTAGATATATACAGGACACTCCATCCCAAAAAACCTGGATACACATTCTTCTCCAATGTACATGGGTCATTCTCCAGAATAGACTACATGCTGACACATAAAACATACCTCCATAAAATCAAGAGAATAGAAATCTTGCAGGCTACCTTTGCTGACCACAAGGTTCTGAAATTAAGATGTGAGGTACAAAGCCACACAGAAGAAAATCTTTAACAATTGGAAATTAAACACCCTGATACTGAATATAACCAGTGGGTCCGAGATGAAATAAAAAAGGAAATCAAAACTTTCCTGGAAACAAATGATAATGAAGAAACAAACTGCCAGAATCTATGGGACAAAGCAAAAGTGGTCTTGAGAGGAAAATTTATAGCTCTACAAGAACACATCAGGAAGGAAAAAGGGGCATACCTGAATAACTTATGACGCAGCTCAAAAATTAGAAAATGACCAACAAAAGGAACCAAAAATAGGAAGACAGAAGGAAATAACAAAGCTGAAAGCAGAACTCAATGAAGTGGAAAACCAAAAAACAATCCGAAAGATCAACGAAAGCAGAAGTTGGTTCTTTGAAAAAATAAACAAGATTGATAGACCATTGGCAAAACTCACAAAGAAAGAGAGAGAGAAAAATCTGATAACCTGTATTAGAAATGAAAAGGGGGATCACGACAGATATTTCAGAGATCCAAAGGGTAATCAGAGACTACTTTGAGAAACTTTATGCTACTAAACATGAGGACCTAGAAGAAATGGAAAAATTCTTGGACACTTATAACCTTCCACGTTTAAGTAAGGAGAATAGCATATCTAAACACCCCCAGCACTACTGAGGAGATTGAAACTGTAATCAAACATCTGCCCAAAAAGAAAAGCCCAGGTCCAGATGGATTTTCTAATGAATTTTTTCAAATCTTTCAAGAGGAGCTACTACCAATCCTAGCCAAGCTCTTCCATGAAATTGAAAAAAAACAGGAACACTCCCAAAACAGCTTTTTGAAGAGCCAACATCACCTTGATACCAAAACCAGACAGAGACACTGCCAAGAAAAGAAAATTACAGACCAATATTTCTGATGAATGCTGATGCAAAGATCTTCAACAAAATCCTAGCAAATAGGATCCAATGCATCATCAAGAAGATCATACACTACGGCCAAGTAGGTTTCATCCCAGGAATGCAGGGATGGTTTAACATCCATAATTCTATCAACATCATACACAACATCAACAACAAGAAAAATAAAAATCACATGATCATATCAGTAGATGCAGAGAAAGCATTTGATAAGGTCCAACACCCATTCTTGATCAAAACTCTCAGCAAGATGGGAATGGAAGTAACCTTTCTCAATCTAGTTGAAGCCATCTACCACAAGCCAATGGCAAATATTATCCTCAATGGAGAAAAACTAAAAGCCTTTCTTCTAAATTCTGGTACAAGACAAGACTGTCCGCTCTCACCACTCCTCTTCAACATAGTACTGGAAGTTCTTGCTATAGCGATCAGGCAAGAAAAAGATATCAAGGGAATCCAGATAGGAAAGAAAGAAGTCAAGCTCTCATTGTTTGTAGACGACATGATACTTTACTTAGAAAACCCTAAAGACTCTACCAAAAAGCTTCTAGAAACAGTAGATTCATATAGCAAGGTGGCAGGATACAAAAAATCAACCTACAGAAATCAATGGCCTTTTTTTTTTAAAATTTATTTAAACACCTTAATTACAACATGATTGTGTTTGGGTTTCAGTCATGTAAAGAACACCACCCATCACCAGTGCAACATTCCCATCACCAATGTCCCAAGTTTTTATACACCAATAATGATAGGGAAGAGATGGAAGTCAGGAAGGCAATCCCATTCAAAAGAGTGCCACACAAACTCAAATATCTTGGAGTCAACTTGACCAAAGAGGTGAAGGACCTATACAAAGAAAACTATAAAGCCCTGCTCCAAGAAATAAGAGAGAACACACGGAAATGGAAACACATACCTTGTTCATGGTTTGGCAGGATTAACATCATTAAAATAGCAATACTCCCCAAAGCATTATATAGATTTAATGCGATCCCCTAAAAATGCCCATGACATTCTTCAAAGAAGTGGGTCAAACACTTATGAAGTTCATCTGGAACAATAAACACCCTAGAATAGCTAAAGCACTTCTAGGGAAAAGGAAAATGGGAGGCATTATTTTCCCCAACTTTGAACTGTACTACAAAGAAATAGTTATCAAAACAGCATGGTATTGGAATAAAGACAGACCCTCAGATCAGTGGAATAGACTTGAGTTTTCAGACATTGTCCTTCAGACATGCATTACCTAATTTTTTTTTTTACAAAGGAGCAAGAAATCCTAAGTGGAGCAGGGAAAATCTCTTCAATAATTGGTGCTGGCAGAACTGGTTAGCCACTTGCAAAAAAGCGAACATAGACCCCCAGTTAACATCATGTACGAAGGTAAAATCCAAATGGATTAAAGACCTCGATATCAGACCTGATACCATAAGGTATATAGAACAACATGTCGGTAAAACACTCCATGACATTGAGACTAAAGGCATCTTCAAGGAGGAAACTGTGCTTTCCAAACAAGTGGAAGCAGAGATCAATAGATGGGAATACATTAAACTGAGAAGCTTCTGCACCTCAATAGAAATAGTGCCCAGGATACAAAAGTCACCCACCGAGTGGGAGAAACTATTCACCCAACACCCATCAGATAAGGGGCTAATGTCCAAAATATACAAGGCACTGACAAAACTTTACAAGGAAAAAACATCTAATCCCATAAAAAAATGGATAGAAGAAATGAACAGACACTTTGATAAAAAAGAAATACAAATGGCCAAAAGGCCCATGAAAAAAATGCTCCTCGTCACTAATCATCAGGGAGATGCAAATCAAAACAACTATGAGATACCACCTCACACCACAGAGATTGGTGTACATCACAAAGAATGAGAACAATCAGTGCTGGCGGGGATGTGGAGAGAAAGGAACTCTTATCCACTGCTGGTGGGAATGCCATCTAGTCCAACCTCTATGGAAAGCGATATGCAGATTCCTCCAAAATCTGAAAATTGAGCTCCCATTTGACCCAGCTATTCCACTCCCAGGGATATACCCTAAGAACACAAGAATACAATAAAAAAAAAACCTTCCTCACACCTATATTTATTGCAGCACTATTTACAATAGCCAGGCTCTGGAAACAACCAAGATGCCCTTCAACAGAAGAATGGCTAAAGAAACTGTGGTACATATACACAATGGAATATTATGCAGCCATCTGGAGCGATGAAGTCATAAAATTTTCCTATACATGGATGTACATGGAATCTATCATGCTGAGTGAAATAAGTCAGAGGGAGAGAGAGAGACGCAGAATAGTCTCACTCATCTATGGATTTTAAGAAAAATAAAGTCATTTTTGTAACAATCCTCAGAGACAATGAGAGGAGGGCTAGAACACCAGCTCACTTCATGAAGCTCACCACAAAGAGTTGTGAGTGCAGCTATAGAAATAACTACACAGAGAACTACCATAATCATGTGAATGAATGAGGGAACTGGAAAGCCTCTCTGGAGTACAGGTAGGGGTGGGGTGGGATGGAGGGAGATTGGGGACATTGGTGGTGGGAATGTTGTACTTGTGAAAGGGGTGTTCTTTACATGACTGAAACCTATTCACAATCATTTATGTAATCAAGGTGTTTAAATAAAAAAAAGAAATGGGGTGGGGGAAGATGAAATCTTAAAAAAAAAAAAAAGATGCTCAAGGCTTACTCCTCCTGGCTCAGTGCTCAGGGGTGGCTGCAGGTGATGCTTTTGATGTATTGTCAGGAATCAAACCAATGGGGACTTCTGCTTACAAAACAAGACTTGCAGTCTATAAAGTGTCATCCTTTTAATCCATTTCCTTTTAAGGACTAAACAAGCAAACAAATAAATAAAGAGCCTTAAAAGCTATTCCTATCTCTTCTGTAAGTATGGCCAAGTTTGACAAGGATTTCTAAGGTCATTATATGGGTATACCATAGTGGGGGTTTGGAAAGAAATAAAACAGTCTAGTTGTCCTATTTCCTACCCGAATAGATTCAATGTACAGTCCTGTCCAATAAAAAGTGGAATCTATAATAATGTGAAAAATATGAGTTCTCACCATTAATTTATATTATAGTAGAGATGTAACTCATATGTTATGTGTAAACAAAGTTTCTGATGAAGCCAGAGGGCAAACTTTCTTTCTGCTTCTGATATGGCAAGAGAAGGCCTTCCTGCAGAGCTGAGTTAGGGGTATTTGCGATGGGAGGTGACAGGACATAGGCTGATGGCCTCAGGAAAGTGACAGTAAGTCCTAGGCATGGTCTTGCTGGGTCATTGAGCCAAGCCCGAGTCACAGGTTCTATAATTGTGCAGTCTCTCTCTTTCGAAGTCAAGATGATGGAGTCTCAGTTCTTCAGAATTGAGAAAATAAAAAAAACTCAAGATGAAGGCATTGCAAAGCAGAGTTGCAATAGTCACTCTTAAATTAAAAAGATATTTTTTGACATGTAAAGCAAGGTAAGACCAAAACATGTTGCAAATTCAAGACCAATAAAGAAACATAACCACGTGAGAATTAGAGAAACAGTATGAGAGGTAAGATGCTTGCCTTGCATGTTGCTGAACTGACTCCATCCCCAGCACCACTGTCCCTTGAGCATCGTCTGGTGCCAGGGTAGTTTGAGTAATGTCAGCACTACAGGTGGATCAAACAGAACAACTTCTCTGTCCATTGCATTGAATGGCTGAGAGTACCTGGTGGGGTCCCTGGGACTTTTGAACATTGCATCCTCCATCCCAAAGGGGCATTTTTCAACTGCTGAGGCATATTTTTCTTTAATAATAAGAACGTAGGGGGGCCTGACAGATAGCACGGTGGCAGGGAATTTGCCTTGCATGCAGCCAGCCCAGGAAGGACCCAGGTTTGATTCTCAAATCCCTGATGGTCCCCTAGCCTGCTATTTCTGAGTGCAGAGTCAGGAGTAACCTCTGAGCATAGCTGGGTGTGGCCCAAAAACAAATCAATCAATCAATCAAGTTTAAAAACAAAAGAACGTAGGGGCCTGAGCAATAATAGTACAACAAATAGAGCATTTGATTTTCATGCTGCCAACCTCGATTCTACCTTTGACATCCCATATGGTGCCCTGCGCCCCATCAGGAGTGGTCTTTGAGCACAGAGCCAGGAGTAAACCCTGAGAACTGCCACACATGTTCGCTCCCCACCCCAAAACAAAACAAAACAGAACAAAAGACTGGTTTTTTGGGTTTTTTTTGGGTTTTTTTTTTGTTGTTGTTGTTTTTGGGCAACACCTGGTGATGCTCAGGGGTTACTCCTGGTTCTGCACTCCGAAATCGCTCTTGGCTTGGGGGACCATATGGGACGCTAGGGATTGAACCGAGGTCCATCCTGGGTCAGTCGTATGCAAGGCAAATTCCCTACCGCTGTGCTATTGCTCCTAAAACCAAAGACTTTTAAAGGTTAAAAATTTTAAAATGCTGGGGCTGGAGAGATAGCATGGAGTAGAGGATTTGCCTTGCATGCAGAAGGACGGTGATTCGAATCCCGGCATCCCATATGGTCCCCCGTGACTGCCAGGAGCAATTTCTGAGAGTAGAGCCAGGAGTAACCCCTGAGCTGCCGGGTGTGACCCAAAAACCAAAAAAAAAAAAAAAAAAGTGTTAACTTAAAAAAATTTTTTTTTAAAGCTTAAATAATGGAAAGATCTGTTTTATTGTACTGTCTTATTCTCAAATAATACCACCCTCCAGACTGGATTATTTTCTCATGAATGTCTTATGAAATATTCTTTTTCACACATTCAAGTAAGTTGTATTGCAGTGAAAATACAGTGTCAGGTTGCTCCATGGTTTTATTCATCAGCTATTTTAGACTCTGCCTTAAAGAATGAGCAAGTAAATAAATGCTTCTATGCTTTCTCTCCCTCTCCACAAAGCAAGATATAGTGTCAAGATATTACATGGCATCACATGTCAAATAGTGTCACATCTAAGGGAACTTGAGTCACTCCAAGGAGGCAGAAAATATAAAATTTAGTAATATTGGTTATGTTTAAATCTAATGGCTTATTAAGTTGCCTTGAATAATTTACTGAAGCCATGTCACCATCTTCTCCAAGTAAAATGGTTCTAAATATTTGTTCTGCATCTCTTCTAGAACTGTTAAAAGATTACAATAAAAGGATATATAAAATTATTTGCAGAAACTCTGCCTATTTTAATAAAATCGTCTAATAAGTTAAGATTATATTATATTTTATTTATATATTATATACCAAATTACATCACGTTATATTATATTATGTTGTTATGTTATATTATATCAGTGATCATATTTCTTTTTTTTGGGGGGGGTTTTGGGTCACACCTGGTAACGCTCAGGGGTTACTCCTGGCTATGTGCTCAGAAGTTGCTCCTGGCTTGGGGGACCATATGGGACACCGGGGGATCGAACCACGGTCCGTCCAAGGCTAGCGCAGGCAAGGCAGGCACCTTACCTTCAGCGCCACCGCCCAGCCCCAGTGATCATATTTCTAAAGCCCCTTTTCTATTACGATTTGACCCACCTGACACATCATCTCTGACTCATCCCTCATGGACAATGTAATCCAAAACTTTTTAGTATTTTTGTATAATCAAACAAGATCTAATATTTTGGTAATTGTACAAAAAGTTTGTTAAGTGTCTGCCATGTTTTGGACTCTATTCCATTCATCCTTACACCCCTCTCAATTTTATTTTACTTTTTTCATAATTTTTATTCTAACATGATTTATTATGTTGTTCATAAATAATACAGTGATTTTAGGCATTAAATATTCAAATACCAATCCTACTTCCAGTGTGACCTTGCTTCAGCAGTGTTCCCAATTTCCTTCATAGCCTACCTCAATGCAGGCACAAACACATTTTCTTTATATGGTTTGTTATAACACAAAGGTAAATAGAATTATCCAAAGTTAGACCAACATGGGTTAATTTGAAATGATTGTTATATCTCTCCATTCTGTTATATATGTTAATACAATTTCTAAGGATTTACTAGACTGTTGTTGGTGCTAACCTTTTGTGTTAGTGTTTAGGTCACTGTGCTTGGTAGATTACTATGTAATTTTCCCATCAGATTTCTTGTGATACTACTGGGCTTATGCTACTGTAAAATATTAACCACAAAGCAGCCATGTCATCCAGGATTTTAGATCTTAAAAAAATTTGGTGACTTGGAAGTTTGATAAGATTGTCAGAAAGTTGGGTCATGTTTTTGGAGTGTGTAGGGTACAGCTCTGGGCCACTCTAGTTCATGCAGAAAGGGGAATCTGCTCCTATACCTTCGGAGACTGTCACAGAGGGAATCAGCCCAGAGAGGGCTACCTTGGAAGTATTTGTGGCCTTTAGTTTTCTTCTGTAGGTTGATGAAGAAGCCTGGCCATTTTTATGCCAGAAAGATGGCAGCTGTGGGAAGGGGCTGTTGGGTTTTCCAGTGGCATTTTGGTATGGGCATCTCGATCCACTCCCATTCCAAAAAGAAAGTCCCAGAGTTTTCAGCCTTGTAGTCTGATCTCCTTTGAGAGGATTTTGCTGCTAATATTATTTTATTTCAGTAGCAAAGCTAAGCTATTTCTGTTGGGCCTGGCATTAAGTTGCCATAATTCAAGCAGAAAGGGAATTCTACTTCCCTACCCTTTCTGAGAATGCCAAGAGGTATCAGACTAGACTGAGCTACCTGTGAAGTCTCAGTGGCCATTATTCTGCCCACCAATTTTAAATATGGAAGCCAAAGCACATAAAGACCAAAAGAGTTGAAGTAAGAAGAAAAGCTACTAGGAGGTAAGTAGATTCTGGACTTAAACCCAAGTGTCTATCACCATAGCCTAAGCAATTCCTGTTATATCACTTTTACTCTCCAGTAGCCAATGAATGAAAACCAGTAGAGATCTTAAAGATATAATCCTAAAATTAGATTAACATTTTCTGGTAGTTAGTGTGGATGATACTTAAGCTGGGTCTACAGAAGACACTGCATTTCAAATACTCTAAGGAGACTTGGTCAAGCTTTGGAACTCAAAAACTGCTTCTATAGAATAATACTAGAATAATACTGCTACCTATAAAGCAGATGCCATTTTATACTTTCTTACCCATGTTTCAAACATATCTTCTGGACGCAGACGGCGTAGGGTGGGCCTAGGGGAGAAAATAAAAGTTTCTTTGAGTAAGAATTTTCAGTGGCAGACACTCAGCAGCAACACAGTAAATATAAAATAAGAAGTTTTATTCCAAGAGCATGATGAGCTCTAGAAACCTGCTTCTTCTCTAACAAATCATGGCAATGACATGTCTTATTATGTCACACAGGGAACTAGGCTTAAAGCTCCAAAAGTTTTCACAGATCCATTTGGTCTAAGGATTTTGAAGTTTAGACTAAATAGTGGGTCAGAGATTACATGTCAAGGTGAACTCATTCCCCAGCTAAAGAACCTTGGCATCTTTCAGGCGCCACTCCTTTGAGCCCAGTACAGGTTCACTCTGCATAGGCTCATCCAGATCAGGGTCTGGGAGAGAAAACAGCAAAACTTGGATCACTTAAAAAAGCTGAAAGCAGGGGCTGGAGTGGTGGTGCAGTGGTAGGGTATTTGCCTTGCACGCGCTGACATAGGACAGAATGCAGTTCTATCCCTGGCGTCCCATATGGTTCCCCAAGCCAGGAGCGATTTCTGAGTGCATAGCCAAGAGTAACCCCTGAGCGTCATCGAGTGTGGCTCCCCCCCAAAAGAAAAGCTGAAAGCATGCCCTACACACAGGAGAGGGCTTGATTCCTAGCACCTCTTAGAGTCACCCCTGAGCAGAGTCAAGTGTCCTATGCATTGCCGGCTATGGCCCCCAAATCAAATCAAACCAACAAAAGAAGAAAACCCCAAGCCTTGGCTTCTCAGCCTAAAACTGAAGTTGTTCCTATCAATCAGCACGGTTGTTTCATCCAAAGCCCTTCAGGGATGTTTAGCGGAGTAGGTGGGTTGTATATTTTGCTCTTGGCTTCCTTTCTTTCTGAATATTGGCCAACAGTGCTAGGCATGTTGCTACCATGCTCAAACCAGTATTGGAAGCACTGCATCCTTCTCTCCCAGAAGTTCTATGTCTGGAATGCTGATCTGCAGCTCATGTATTTAATTGCTTTGAGCTCCAATTCTGGATATGTAAGATTAGGAGAGTAACCATTACCTTGTGATGTTCAACAGAACAAATCACGTCCATAATGAGCAACAGCGTGACTCTATAGCAGGTTGCCACTAAAACGTGATCCTGATTGTGGCATTTTACTGAAAGCTCATTCTGACCTTGGGAAGAGGTGCTGATCAGGAGATGGTCATTTCACCTTATGTGAACCCACAGATCCTTTTTCAGAAATTGGAACAATAACCTTGCCCCCTGAGTCAGACCCACCATGCCTACACTGTCCTCCAGTTCTATTGAGAGGGGCTCTCCAAGGGGTCAGTCATTCTTTGGGGTTTGAAATGTCATAACTGAAAGAATTGTCTCCACCCTTTCCCCCAGGGTGCCCCTCATCCATTCATGCCATCTGGGATACCTTTGGTGCTCCTTCACAAAGTCCACCAGTTCTTCTTCTGTGTGAGGCTTGTCAGGGATAGCAATGGGCTCATCCATAAATGGCTCATAAAAATCCACCTCGTTCATCTTCAAAGACAATTTCTTTGCAACCTGAAACAGAGGAAAATATGACAATGGTTCTCTTAATTTTATTCTAGAGCAGGGTTTCTTAAGCTCTCTCCACTGGAGACCCCTTTTCACCAAGAAATACAAGATGGCGATTATCACCAGAACCCCTTGGGGTCATTGCCTGGGATGTTGAATTAAGTTCCGGTAAGGAAGGGCATGTTCAGAACTATTTTACTGTTGTCAACTTGTTGGTGACCCTCCCTCCACATTCAGAAACATGACCCTGTCAAGAGTCTTAAAGCTAGTTCAAGAAGTTCAGGTTTAGAATAATAGTGGACTATCCGTCGACAGGGGACTGTGTTTTTTTGAGAAGATGTCCAGCTATAAATATACATTGCCTACTATCCTAACAATGAGAATGTATGAGGGAACTAGTAAGCATGTCTAGAATACAGGCGGGGACGGGGTGGGGAGGAGGGATATTTGGGACATTGGTGGTGGGAATGTTGCACTGGTGATTGGGGGGTGTCCTCTTATATGACTGAAACCCAACCACAATCATGTGTGTAACCTAGGTGTTTAAATAAAATATTATATATAAAAAAAAGAAAATAGGATATAAAAATTGATGAAAGTGGAGAAATCACTTGATTTGAATATTTATTCCAGAGCCACAGTAAAGACTGTATGGTTCTAAGGAAAAACATGAAATATAATTTTGATATTAGTAGCTTAAATATAAGTTATTAAAGGTTATATTATTATGTGTGGATATTTTGTTAAATACGATGAAAGTTACTGTTTGTAAAATAAAATGAAAAGAAAAAAGAAAAGAAATAGTGGGAATCATCAGCTCAGGTGGGAAATTACCTCTCTAGCCTTACAAAGGCCATTTGGGCATCTAAAATATTATTTCCAGGCCATGCAATATAGGCCAATAGAGCTTCATTAATGTCTGCCCTGTTATGTACTAAGTCCAGTCACATGACTTTTTAGGCCTTCTACAGACTTCTCCAGGCCAGATTTTCCCCACTTCTGATAAGGTCTGAGTATACTGATCTGTGTTTGCCATCAAAGGACAGAATGAGAGTTGGGGAGAAAAAAAACTCTCTGTTGACAAGTGAGGGACAAGCAAGGGATGGGTGCAGTTAGAATGAGAAGTGGCTCACTGAGTCCCTCAATCTCCCAGATCCCACTGCGTTTGCCAAGGCTGGAGGAGGAAGAAAACAGCAACAGAGCATGTTCAGTACCCTGGAATGTATGGATTTAATTGCACTAATTGAGATAGAACAGGCAATTGGGAAAACCATTTAAAGCATACCGGGACTCCAAAGGAGAAGCCAAACCATTCATCTACCCCTGATCAGCTCATAAACTCTAATTGCCTCTTCGGTTGAAGCACTGGCCCAATGGTAATTGCTCAGTGCTGGGGCCTGTCTGGTGGGGACACTCCCTGCTCTGTTGTTGGCTCTGAGCCTACCAGCCATCCTGGTGAAATGATCAATCAGGACAAGGCCTGATTTTTTCACCACTAAAGCTGGGATCCTTTGTTATTCATGCACAGCTCTAGGATTCTGTCTTAGGCCCGGAAGAAATCTTTCTGGGTTTAAGTGGCCCCCCAGCAGTCGGTTGTCAGGGGAGAATACTTGCTGTGACCGCCTGCAGTGCCACTGAACTCAGAAACTTTTTTTTTGTGAAATGATTTGAGAAGACTGGAGTGTGCATGCTGTGGAGAAAACCAAATGGCATTCTTTTCTTTCCTTGGGAGCTGTGGTCCACGAGAGCACAGGAATGAACAGTGGCTCCCTTGAAAAGAAAGAGCAATTGCCTCAGAGCTGACGCCTGTGGTGGAGACCAGCAGAGCTGAGAACTGGGCAGCCATGACTAATTGGGGAAGAGGGAGGAGCTGGTATTACATAATCTCTTCTTACACAAGGACGCCCTGTCTTAGGAAATGCTGGTCTCCTCATATTGTCCTCACAATGTCATCCACTCGCATGGATTTCAGGTCACTGTATTTCCAAAGACATTTCTTAAAGAACTCAAGGGAAAGAGCTCCAGCATCTTTCTTAGAATCCAAAGAGATAGGCCATATTAAAGTCAAAGGAGATTTAATGATACTCATTTTTTTTTAAATCTCAATTTATATTTTAATATTTTGGTTGTTTCTATATATTTTTATTTTATTTAAAGAACATGCACCTCGTAGTTGACATAACTGATCATAATGCATTTGTTTCAAGATGACAGAAAGCGAAGTTATTAAAAAATAGAAAATAGAAGAACTAAAAAAATAAAATGGAAAAAAGAAAGAAAAAAGTTCATTAGCTAGTAGATTTGTGAAAATTATTGTATCAATACAGTCATTAATAAAATAACAGAAGGTTTAGTAAGGTCTTTTTTTAACGACAAGAGATACAAATATACAATAAAAATGGTGTGTGTGTGTGTGTGTGTGGCAGTTGTTGTTTGCATAGGTGAGAATACTTAGTTTTAAGAAAAACTTAGTTTTAAGAAACTTAGTTTTAAGAAAAAGGAACATGCGGAGAGATAGCACAGCGGCGTTTGCCTTGCAAGCAGCTGATCCAGGACCAAAGGTGGTTGGTTCAAATCCCGGTGTCCCATATGGTCCCCCGTGCCTGCCAGGAGCTATTTCTGAGCAGACAGCCAGGAGTAACCCCTGAGCACCGCCGGGTGTGGCCCAAAAACCAAAAACCAAAAAAAAAAAAAAAGAAAAAGGAACATGTAGCTCTTTTTCCCTTGCCTTTTACCCCTCTTTTTTTTTTTAAAAAAAAAAAAAAAGAATGAGTGATATGGAGACCAGGGTAAAAGGAGAGGGTGAGGAAAGGGACAACTATACAGCCACTCTGGGGGTATAGATACAATTCTTGTTCAAGTTGGTTCATTCTAGAATAGGCTTATAAATGATCCTGGATGGTGTGTGTGTGTGTGTGTGTGTGTGTGTGTGTGTGTGTGTGTGTGTGTGTGTGTGTGTGTGTGTTTCACTGAATTCTATTACTTCACTTTCTAAGAACCAGGACACTGAATTTATGTAAAGTAAGAAGTGTTCAGATAAATAAAAAACAGGAAAACTTAAAAGCAAGCCTTCTTAGAGAGGTTTACTACATAACAATATTTTAATTTGATTACTTTAAAAATCTTGCTTTAGTTGTCAGAAGTGAGATCCATTCTCATACTTATTTTACAAGTGATAAACCTAAAACCCAATTTGAATACACAGTGTGTCAATATCATATTCCCAAAGGAGATGGCCTAAATTCATAGTTGGTCAGTGGGATGTTGTAAACTACCAATTTTCCTCACGTCCACTGTTGCTTTCATTTGAAAAGTACAGTCTGTAAACTGTTAAAATATATGTATGTATATATCTCCTTATAAATATTGCATTTGTACTACACATTCTTCTTGGTTCTACTAGAACTAAGACTTCTTGAGTTTATCAGACCCTGAGATAAGCAGAAAGGTTATAATAAGCAGAATAGTTGCAGAGTAGTATAGGCATGTGGGAATGTGTGTGCACCAACATTTTTGAGAATATATATGTATTGCAGAAGGGGGCATGAGGTAGTCTCTGAAACTTGAATGCTAGCTAAGTCTGCAGTTTTTATTTGATTTGGTAACCATACTTGAAAATGCTCTGGACTTAATCCTTTCTCTGAGCTGAGGGATAACTCTTGGCCTAGCTCAGGTGGTCATATATGGTTCTAGGCACTGAACCTCCTTGGCAAGCGCCTTATCCCTGGGCTATCTCTTCAGCCCTATGTCTGCATGAATGTCAAGTTAGATTGTGACAGTCTAAAGTCTTGGTCACCCTAAATAAAATTCCCCAGAAGCTTGCCTATTACCTTCCAACAAAAACAACAACGCTTTTCATTTCCACTCAGTAAATAGCTTCCTTGCTTTCTTTACATTCTATCTTCATTAGTAAAGGGGTGAGAGAGATTTGATGGATGGACCACACATTTATTTAATAATTATTGAATAAATACAGCAGTGTAAACTTATAAGGCACTATCTTAAAACCAGATTAGATTCATGGATGGAGAAAAGGATTTCATGACATAAATGAAACAGATCTAGACAATGAGTTACTTCATGCTTCAAAAAAGGACAATTGAAATAGATTTTGCTGAGGATTTTTCTTGTCTTAGAGAAGACAAAAGGACTATAGACTACAATAGTCAAATCTGTTTTACATTCATATATACATATGAATTATGATACAGATGTTTATTCTACAAGTCCTTTCTATTGTTAAAAATGAAATCGACTCAGTGGATGCCTTCTCAGTGCTGCTTCTTTCTATCAAGTAAATAATAGATAATCACTGCTCCTAAGGACCCCAATTATGACTAAAAAGTGAAAATGAAAATGACATTGCTTCTCACTAGTCAATCCAGAAAGAAATGGATCAGTGAGTAGAGGTATGGAATCATCAGAACTGACATGTCTCCCGACTACAATCCATCCTTGGCCCCTTTTCTCTTCCTTTAGTTGCTTCAGAACTCTGGACTCTCATAAATTCTAAGTTATGAATCAGGATTCACATGGCAGTGTTAGCCTGTGCCAATAAAATTCTTTCTAGGAAACTGATTGAAAATGCAAGATCCTGGGGCCGGAGAGATAGCATGGAGGTAAGGCGTTTGCCTTTCATGCAGGAGGTCATCGGTTCGAATCCTGGCGTCCCATATGGTCCCCCATGCCTGCCAGGAGCAATTTCTGAGCCTGGAGCCAGGAATAACCCCTGAGCACTGCCGGGTGTGACCCAAAAACCACAAAAAAAAATGCAAGATCCTGGGATCTATCACAATTCTAAAAGATCACAAAATTCTAGGAGCCATGATTTTTGAGACTTCTTATGTGATTCCAATATGAACAGTGGTTGTAAATTTAGTCTATATCAGCAACTGTACCATTTCTTTCTCTTTATAGTTTTCCAACGCATAAGTTGTTTGGCTTGCTTTCCTATTTTCTTTCTGTCTTCTCTATTTTCATTCCTCTCCTCTATTAAATTAAATTATACCAGTGCAGGAATCTGGAATTGTTTGATAGTTTACCCCTAATACGGGAAAGAAAGTATTGATAGAGCGACATCCTAGGTCAATGTCTTTCCAACTTTTAGAAGTACAGCTCTTCATTTCATCTTCTGCTCAGTAGTTTCTTCCTATATATTCTAATATTAATAATACCAATAATAATAGGATCAAATCTTGTCTTAGATGAGACTTGAATTCTGTTATTTTTGAGACTTCTCTTATCCTCATATTTCAGTTCCTCAATGGCCAATCTTCCATGTCATTTCAACCCCTACAAAGGATGTTTTCCCATCTTTGGGACTGCATGAAGGATTTCTCATTTCATATGCCTTCAAATTATGTCCTATTCTCCAGGCTCCTCTGGTATGACAGTCAGATCCTATCCACAACCTCTTCTGCTCTAACACCCACTGCTGGACACCACTAGGGTATCTACTTGGAGTAGCAAATTCTTAGGTCCCAAATGAGTTCTTTTGGTTGGATTCTCTTCCCTCCACAGAGTGATTGTATCTTTCTTTAAATGGGTTGAAATTGGGGGCTGGAGTACAATGAGGAAGGCACTTGCCTTGCATGAAGCTGACCCAGATTCAATCCCCAATATCCCAAGTGGTACCCTGAGCACTGGCAGGAGTAATTCCTCAGTGAAGAGCCAGGAAAAAGCCCTGAGAAGCATCAGGTGTGATCCCCAAAGTAAAATAAATAGATAAATAAATAAATAGTCCGAAATTCTACAAGGCTAATTAAACAGGACCACTCATGACTCAGTGTAAAAAACTTTTGAGTGATTTAATTATAAACTGGCCTCACCTTTTCATGGAACACAGATATAGGCACAGTTGGGCTAAGTCCAGAGAAACATCAAAAGATAAATACTACAGTGAACTCAGCACATGGGCCATGCTTCCAAGAACTAACACTTTATTGCTTGACCAAGCTTGTCTGCCTGACTCGGATGAGTTCTTACCTAAGAGTCACCTTAGTCACACCTGGTCCATCATCATTAAACATCAGCATGGGTTCACTGTACCTCCATTCCTGTGATACCACTTTGCTACTCATCATGTCTAACTCTCTACTGCCTCCCACCACCTTCCATGCTTTAATTGCTGCACATATTAATAGAGTCATTAATGGCTTATTCATATCCATCCAAAGCTGCCAGTGTGCTGAATGCTGCCTGACCCTTTCACATATACCTTCAAAGTCAGTACTTTGAAGTCATTGCCTTTGAAGTTAGGCTGACCTAAGATTATAAAAGGCTTCATTGCTCTCTAACTAGATGACCATGAGCTGTCATCTAGTTTCTTGGTTTCTGGTTTTCTAGTATCTGGGTTTCACTTTCTATAGATTGATAATATTAATTCTTTTCTTATGGGATGTTGGATTAATTTGTTCAAAGAATGTAATTATTTTGGGTCCGGAATGGTGGCACAAGCAGTAAGGTATCTGCTAGCCTAGGATGGACTGTGGTTTGATCCCCCTGACATCCCATATGGTCCCCCAAGCCAGGAGTGATTTCTGAGTGCAGAGCCAGGAGTAACCCTTGAGCATCACCTGGTGTGGCTGAAACCCCCCCCCAAAAGTAATTATTTTTGCACAGGGACCTCGAGGATGCTTAGTGCATAAAATTTCATAAGACCATGAATTTGATCCCTAGTGCCTTCCATGTATACCTGCTTTGCAGTCCAGGACATCTTGCTCACAGTGAAGTGTTATTTCTGGGGTCCATCTGGGTGTTACAAGTATTGTAACTGGGGTGTGTGAACTCTGCAATTTCAGAAGGTGTAAGCATGGAAGTCAGAAGTGTCATCCCTGGCTGGCGTATGTGTGAGAGCCACAGCAATCCCTAGTAACGCCACACTAGACTATGTGTGAGCCCATAGTGAGTGAGTTTAATTCCTGAAAGCACTGCATGATGTTACAATGAATAAATATACTTTCCTGTGCTGAAAAAGATGGTAGGATGCTGGCCTTGAGCACCACTCACCTGGGTTTCATCCCCAGTACTCTGTGTGGTTCCATGAGTCCTGCTAGGGTTTGACCCTGTGTACACAGTAAGTACAAAGCCCTGAATACCACTGGAGATGGCTCCAAAACAAAAGAAAAAATAGAATATTCCCATTTGAGAGCCAATTGTGAGCACCATGATAGAATATTCAACCTCTAGTGGCACCATCATTATATATATAAGACTTCTGGTCATTGAAACAATATCAACAACATAAGGAAGTGGGAAATCTCTTACTATAATGTCTTACTTGGGGTACCATATGGCAGTGAAGACTGAACTTGGGTTTTTTGCTAACTGTGGTATCACATCATCCCTATTTTTGGTTTTATTTTTCTTGAATCAATTTTTATTGAGGCTCTATGTTCATCACTGCACTTAGTACAATAGCCAAAATATGGAAAAAACTCAAATATTCAGGTATGAATAGATGGATCTTTTTGGTACTTTTGCTCAAGAACTCTTCTTATTAGAATCCAATTAATTATGGAAAATCTTTTAGGTTTTGATGCTAGAATTTAGAACGTTAATTTCTCTTCTGCTTTAGAATCTTATAGTAGGAAGTCACATCCATAGAAGTGGTTCAATATATTTATGGGATGAATGCATCTCTTTACATCAGACCCTTCCTATTGCAGAACAACAGATTTCCTGTTAGTCTTAGCCCCCCCAAATTTAGATTACTCATGATACGAAGGCCATGGGTGTGCCTTATACTTATCTCTCAGGTTTCTCTCCAGTTTTTACTTAAATTTGATCAAGACTTATCCTCTCCTAGATTTACTTGTTCTATTTAATAAGATCATTCATGACTTTTTAATTGATAGATGGTATAAGTGTATGTTTTGGGGGTGTTATCTGTGCGTGGGTGGAAGGATATGCAAGAAGATGTGTGTGATATTTGTATGATTGTGTGTTTGTATGTTATGGGGACATGATTTTTAGCTGACTGTGTGACTTTACCCTCTGAATCTTAAAGGCAGGTACAGTCTTCCACTTAATCATCAAGGAAAGATATGATTTGGAGCATATGTTGTTTTTGGCATCTCAGCACTATAATGAACAAGCTGGAGACCTTGGCTGTTATTTAGCTATTGCAAAATTATTTTTCTTATCTGTGAAGTAGGAGTTGTTTAAAGGATCAGAGACAGAATAAATGCTATCTATCAAATTGTACCCATAACTCATTGGTCACTAATAGTTGTTTTAGTAATAATTAGTGTTGAAGGAGAGACACTCTCACCACAGAGACTCCATATAAACCAAACAATGATTCAAGGTCACCCTGTGTCTGTTGCATTTTGATGTATAAAAAGCCTTATATTCAGAGAATAGAGAACAATTGAATATAAGCGAGAAAGCACTGATCATTTTCTTTTTCTTTCTTTCTTTCTTTTTCTTTCTTTCTTTCTCTTTCTTTCTTTCTTTCTTTCTTTCTTTCTTTCTTTCTTTCTTTCTCTTTTTCTTTCTTTTCTTTCTTTCTTTCTTTCTTATTTCTTTCTTTCTTTCTCTTCTCTTTCTTCTTTTTCTTTCTTTCTTTCTTTCTTTTTCTTTCTTTTTTCTTCTTTCTTTCTTTTTCTTTCTTTCTTTCTTTCTTTCTTTCTTTCTTTCTTTCTTTCTTTTCTTTCTTTCTTTCTTTCTTCTTTTTTTTCTTTTTCTTTCTTTCTTTCTTCTTTCTTTCTCTTTCTTTCTTTCTTTCTTCTTTCTTTCTTTCTTTCTTTCTTTCTTTCTTTCTTTCTTTCTTTCTTCTTTCTTTCTTTCTTTCTTTTTCTTTCTTTCTTTCTTTCTTTTTCTTTCTTTCTTTCTTCTTTCTTTCTTTCTTTCTTTCTTTCTTTCTTTCTTTCTTTCTCTTTCTTTCTTTCCTTTCTTCTCTTTCTTTCTTTCTTTCTTCTTTCTTTCTTTCTTTTCTTTCTTTCTTTCTTTCTTTCTTTCTCTTTCTTTCTTTCTTTCTTTTCTTCTTTCTTTCTTTCTTTCTTTCTTCTTCTTTTTCTTTTCTTTCTTTCTTTCTTTTTCTTTCTTTCTCTTTTTTCTTTCTTTCTTTTTCTTTCTCTTTCTTTTCTTTTTTCTTTCTTTCTTTCTTTCTCTTTCTTTCTTTCTTTCTTTCTTTCTTCTTTCTTTCTTTCTTTCTTTCTTTCTTTCTTTCTTTCTTTCTTTCTTTCTTTCTTTCTTTCTTCTTTCTTTCTTTCTTTTCTATCTTTCTTTCTATCTTTCTTTTCTTCCTTTCTTCATTTTCTATCTTTCTCGTTTTCTTTTCCGTCATTTTTCTCTTTCTTTCTTCTCTCTTTCTTTCTTTCTTTCTTTCTTTCTTTCTTTCTTTCTATATTTCTTTCTTTCTTTCTTTCTCCTCTTTTCTTTCTTTCTCTTTCTTTCTTTCTTTTCTTTCTTTTCTTTCTTTCTTTCTCTCTTTTCTTTCTCTTTCTTTTTCTTTCTTCTCTTTCTTTCTTTCTTTCTCTTTTCTTCTTCTTTTCTTTCTTTCTTCTTTCTTCTTTCTTTCTCTTTCTTTCTTTATTTCTTTCTTTCTTCTTTCTTTCTTTTCTTTCTTTCTTTCTCTTTCTTTCTTTCTTTTCTTCTTCTTTCTTTCTTTCTTTTCTTTCTTTCTTTTCTTTCTTTTTCTTTTTTTCTCTTTCTTTCTTCTTTCTTTCTTCTCTTTCTTTCTTTTCTTTCTTTCTTTCTTTCTTTTCTTTCTTTCTTTTCTTTCTTTCTTTCTTTCTTTCTTTCTTTCTTTCTTTCTTTCTTTCTTTCTTTCTTTCTTTCTTTCTTTCTTTCTTTCTTTTCTTTCTTTCTGTTTCTTACTTCATATTAACTTTTGGGCCATACTTGGTGACACTCAGGCGTTACTCAAAAATCACTCCTGGCTTGGGGAACCATATGGGACACCAGGAGATCGAACCACGGTCCATCCTGGGTCAGCCGCATGTACGGCAAATACCCTACCACTTGCGCCACTGCTCTGGCCCCAGCACTGATAATGCTTAAATATGTAATTGACTTTTGGAAACACCCAAGGCTTCTCATGATCAATGCTATCCACACCCAATATTCTTTATCCTAACCCACAAGATAGAGGTGTGCAAGCCAAAAAGGTCTTATAAAAAGGCAACCTAGACCACAGTGTCCCAGCTTGCTAGGTGTTCACACATCCCTGTTCTTTTGTTACAGGTGCTAGAGTAGGCTTTGACTTTTATTAAATGGCGTCAGAAGTATTCTCCTACCCTCTAGATTAGCTGTTGTACTCATTTGAAAGCAATGCCACATGTCCAAGGGTTTTGGAAAAAGTGGTCATTAATGGCAGTAGTTAATATTTGTTGCTAGAAAATGATGGTACAATCAAGCTTTTATTTGTCATTCCTAGAAAACTGTTCAAATCAAGGTAAATATGTTCAAACTGAAATTTCATAGGCACTTACCCCTTTGTCAAAGGTAGCAAAAAATTTGATGTAGGGCTGGAAGTGTTCAGCTGCTTCCTCAAAAGCCTTGAAATCTAAGAGGAAAGATGAAAAGGAAAGGGATTTTTAAGGTATTCGGTGCGGCTATTTCTCCTTTCAAGTAATGCAGGCAAAGTGGGATGCATATTTGCCATAACTGGATATATATTTATTCATTTATTTGTATTGTTATTTAGTACTATGTAAATTCATGGTTTCCTATGAGAAGCTCGAATTGACTGATATTCATTTATCCAAAAACACTTAAGAGAGAAAAGTGTGGGGTTCAAGAGATAGCATGGAAATAGAGGTAAAGTGTTGACTTTGCATGCAGAAAGACCATATCTCATATGGTCCCCGAGCCTGCCAGGAGTGATTTCTGAGCATTGAGGCAGGAGGAACCTCTGAACAGTATCCTGTGTGACTCAAAAATTGAGAGAGAGAGAGAGAGAGAGAGAGAGAGAGAGAGAGACGTGTCTGCCATAGAGGTAGGGTGGTGATGGGCAGGGGAAGAGGTACCTGGGGAATATGGTGGCAGAAAATGGACACTGGTGAAAAATGATTGTTGGAACATTGCATGACTGAAACTCAACTCTCAACAGCTTTTTAACTCTGTATCTCATGGTAATTTACTTAGGAACAAACAAACAAAACAAAAAAGAACTCTTAACATAGACTTTTACATATTTTATGAAATTGTGTATCAAAGGGTGAAAGTAAAGACACAAGAAAGAGAAAAATAATAAACTTGAAACTCAAAGAAAATGCTCTTTGCTCAGCTTACTGCTAGTTCTAAGAGTACCCTCCAAAGATAAAGTAGCTTGCAATGTAAGTAAGCACTAAGAGGAAAGCCTCCCCCCCACCATTTATCTGTAAAGCAATTCGTTAAAATATAGCATCTTTAAGTCTTGGATACCATCCCCGACACTGTCCTCCAAAATCACAGAGATATTTCTCAACAGTACTGTTTCTTTTGAAAAGTCCTAGTTTTTCTTGATTTTTTAATCTCATCCTTTGAAAAAATAATTAAACGTGGGCTTGATCCTGTCCCCAGCTGTGTCCAAACTAGTGAGACTCATGTGACCACAGGAAGTTGTCACCGTCATGCCTTTCTACACCTAGGTGGTAACTCAATAAAGTAATATTCATTCAAGCTAATGATGTTATGGTTCATTCTTAGCAAGATAAATTTACTTTTGTTATTATGAAAATCTGCATTGCTTAATCATTAAAGACATACGGTTGTGCTAGAATTTCAAGACCATGAAGAATGTGCTAATATTCAGTTAAAAAATTGAGGAATAATCTTGCTTTGGGGAATATACAGAAGAGTAAGATAAGCTAAACAGTGAGTTCAGTGATACATAGTTTATGGGTTACATTTAATCCCTTGAAGAATTACGTGTATAGATGAAGATGTGTGGTCAGTGGAGAAATCAAAAGCAGAACTTCTACCTTTAGAGAAGAGACTCACCACAATTTGTTGTGTATATTTTTATAATGGAGATTATACAGGTGAAAAGAAGGTAACATATATTAAATGCCTGTATACACCAATATGTATTCACATGAACATAAATATAAGTGAGTTGTCATAAAATAAATAATATATCTTGATAGTTGTGTTATAGAATGGGTAGATGAGAAGATGAGTGTGAGATTTGGAGAATGACCAGAAAGAAGTAGGGAGAAAATAAAAAGTGAAATGGTTCAAGAAATATCTGTTATTGATATTTATCTAAATTAGGGATGGGAAACTTATATGTCAAGAGGTATTTTGGGAGGCCAAGATATGGTACAATGAGTAGGGCTCAAGCAACTGTCCCAGGTCCAAATTTAATCCCTGGAATCCCACCAGGAGAAATCCTTGAAGTAGAGCTTGGAGTTGGGTCTGAGCACTGCTGAGCAGTACTGAAAATAAAAAGGTATGCTTATAAAAAAACCAAAAGTTAACATTATGTTCAACAGTGATAATTGAGAACTTTTCTCTAGGATCAAATATAAAACAACATAATACTGAAAATATTACCACATCAGTTAGTTAAGAAAATAAAATCAAAGGTATCTTGGTGTGGCACAAACCCCAAAATAAATAATTAAGTAGACATTTGAGTCTTTATAAAGTCATGTATGAGTCATACAATATAGGCAAATGGGCCATAAAAAGTCGATGAGAAACATACTTTCCTGTCCCATCATATATTAATGCCAGACCACTCATGTCTTATCTAACTCAGTCTCAGAAGTTTTGATTCTACCATTAACTTGTCTGCCTTGTTTTTTTGTTAAGAGAAGTTCTTTTCTTCTTTAGGGAAACAGCAAATATGAAGAAAAGTCACCTTTCCAGGCTGGTGACCTACAATATGGTGGAACCTTTAATCTTGCCCAAAGAGATTTTGTTGTCTAGGATACTAGGTTTGGTCTATGTTTTCCCTAATATCTTCTGTACTGAGCTCTAAGCTTTTCATGATTTCAGTCCTATCTTAATGCTGACTTCCCCATATCCTCCTAATTTGCATCTAATTGCCTTGACTCTAAAAAAAAATAGCTTCCCCAAAATATTTTAATAGGCCTCACTAAGATGTCAGGGACAGAATTTTCCCAGGCATGCCACTTTTGCTTTGTTCAAGCTAAGGTCAACTGAGACCTTGTGGAATTCAAGAGAAACTGTCACTATTATCTTAATAACCTGGAAGAATGAAGTTCACTGAGACATAGGTCAACTCTAGAAATAACCTTGCTATGGAAGAAATCCGTCTGTGTGACAGACCAAATATATACCAAGAGAGATTTGCATTTTCTGAGTTACCCTCTCCAGCTCTTGTGATTGTTCGCCTCCATCCATTTTAATGTCCAGACCTATTTCATTCATTAGCTTAAGGATCAAAATCTTTGCTATGTTCTATGAATTCTAGGATTTACAGTCAAGAAATTCTCAGTGCATACCTAATAAAATTCATTCTTTTTTCCTTACTAACCTGTTTGATAGTAATTCATTTGCTAGACTAATCTGAGAAAAAATTAGAGGGATAAAGAAAATTTCCCTCCCTAATCATACAGAGCTTATATTTATATATGTAACAGATTCTTTAATACCAATCTTATATCAGCAGCTAACTGAAGACATATTTAGCATTCCTCCCACTTTTTTCTCCATTGCTCCAGCTTTCCAAACTGAATATTGATTGATTCCTTAGTTTCAGATTATTCCAAAGTTGGTATTCTTTGCCATACTGTACTATGTCAGGCAGTTTTAATCACTGTCTCAATATTTGTGTCTATTTATACATGCTGAAATTGGATATGAATCTTCACTCAGAACCTCTTGGAAACCTACAGGTTTTTCCAGGTTTTCTCTAGTTTAGTTCCATATCTCAGGGTCATTTTCTCCCCATCCTTCTTATTCCACTGTATCTGTGCTTTAAATCCTTCCAAATTCTCCATTTTATTATTCTTCTGTGGAAAAACATGAGCTCACTTGCAAATCCAATGCCTTCAGTGTTGTTAGACCCTCTTGATCAATCATTTTTTAAATAATATCTTTATCATCTTAAACTCCAACCAAAAAATGGATTTGCAATAACTACTTTCCTGGATACTCTACCAAGTTCTAACATGACTCACCCACTAACCAATTCTCTTTTTAAAGGTATGAAGAAGTTTTCAGCAAGATGTGTGGTATCCACATCTTTTCTTCACAAAGCTTAATTTTGACATCTGGCATGGCATACTCCCTCATGTGCCCCTAAACACAGGTTCACGAGGGATGGGCCTCCTCCTCCCCCCCAAAACCCTAATGTATTTCTCATTGTCCGGCATTTACTATAACTCACAAATACAAGCAAATTTTCTTGGCACTATTGAATGTCAATAATTTAAGGAAAGTCTGAAGCAAATGCTTTGTATGCAAAATGTCTGCATTTGATCCTGGCACCCCATGTCACCAAGTACAGATCTGGGAGTAGCCCCCCCCCTAGAAATGCTGGGTATGGTCCTCCAAAAGGATTTGATGAGGTTATTTAAAACCTTGGGCAGGAATTGCATGTTACTATTTCTTTTTTTGTATGTGTGTATTTGGGAGTGGGAGAGTGAGACTGAAGTAAGGAGGTTGAACCCTATCCAGAGATGCTCAGGACTTACTCCTAGCAATGCTCAAGGATTATTCCTAGGAGAGATTGGTGGAACATATTCAGTGCCAGGGATCAAATTGAATTACTTCATGAAGGGAAAGTGCCTAAACCCCTGTATTATTACCCCGCATATTGCCTTTTTACATAAAAGCAAATACACCTCAGCTGGATTAAAACTGGGGTTTGTTTTCTCCAAACTCTGCCCATAACTGACAGGCACTTGTGTCTGGGTTCATGTAGGAAAGATTCAATTCCAATTGGTAACTTTTAAATTCAACCTTTGACTACCACCTATGGCTGTTCTTGCTGGTCTCACAATGAATTAGTCTTTTAATTAAGAAGCAAGAAATACAAAGTGTGGTAAAGAAAGTCTCTTCAATAAGTGGTTTGGGAAAAACTGGTCAATTACATCCAAAAAAAATTGAACTCAGACCTCTCTTTAACATCATTCACAAAGATCAAATCAAAAAAATCAAAGACCTTGATTTCAGACCTGAATTATAAGGTACATAGTGGAAAACATAGACAACACACTCTGACATTGAGACCAAAGGCATCTTCAAGAAAGAAACACAACTGTCCAAACAAGTGGAAGCAGAGAAAAACAAATGGGACTACATTAAACTGAGAAGCTTCTGCACTTCCAAGGAAACAGTGATTAGGATGCAAAGACTATCCATAAAATGGTGGAAACTATTCACCCAATACCTATCTGACAAAGGGTGAATATTTAAGATATATAAGGTGCTGGCAGAACTTAACAAGAAGAAAACACCTAACTCGATCCCAAAATGGGGAGAAACAATGAACAAACATTTCCTCAAAGATAAAATACAGATAGCAAAAAGGTACATGAAAAAATGCTTCACGTCGCTAAACATCAGGGAGATACAAATCAAGACAACAATAAGGTAGCATCTCACACCACAGAGAATGACACACATCTTAAAGAACAAGAACAATTAGTACTGACTTGGATGTGCGGAGAAATGGAATTTTATTCACTGTTTGTGGGAAGCTGTTTAATCCAGCTTTTCTGGAAAAAAATATGGATATTGTTTTTAAAAAAATCTGGAAATTGAGCTTCCTTGTGATCCAACACTACCATTCCTAGGGATATACCCTAGGAACACAACAAAGGAATAGAAATGTAGCACTATTTATAATAGCCAGAATCTTGAAGTAACCTGGTGCCCAACAACAGATGAGTGGCTATAGAAACAGTGGTACATCTACACAATGGAATACTATGCAGCCAGTAGGAAAAGTTAAGTCATGAATTGTGCTTATGCATGGGTGGACATGGAGATCACTATACTGAGTAAAATGAGTCAGAGTTAAGGGATAAACATAGAATAATCTCACTCATCTGTGGAATATATAGAAAATAAAAGACAGTATGAGGATGCTATCCAGAGACAATAGAGATGAGGATTAGGAGAACAGTCCATGGTAGGAATTGTGCCACGAAGAGTGGAGAGTGTGGTTAGAGTAGAGAAAGGTCTACTATGAAAGGGACATGCCTGGTACTCCTTCATTAACATTAGTGCAAACCACAGTGGAGAAAAATAGGGAGAAAGGCATAAAGGGAGAGAGAGAGAGTGAGAGAGAGAGAAGTAAAATATGGGTGAGGGTCATTGAGAGGGAAGATGGTATCAGGGAGGATAAGAGGGAAATGTTGACATTGATGGTGGAAAATGAGCACCAGTAATGTATGCCTAATTCAATCATGAACAACTTTATTTGTGGGGGGAAAATATCCTGTGTATAAGCAACCTTGTAACTGTGATGTTTAAGTTAAATAAAAACAACAACCATGAAATCAAATATCAAAAATCTATTGTCTTTTTTTTAGAAACAAAGCATAAAATTTTCATTTAAAATCTCAAGATATTTCATTTTATTTTATTTTTTTTTTATTTTGCTTTTAGTTTTTGGGTCACACCCGGCAGCGCCCAGGGTTCACTCCTGGTTCTACACTCAGAAATCGCTCCTGGCAGGCTTGGGGGACCATATGGGATGCTAGAATTAGAACCACCGTCCTTCTGCACGAAAGGCAAACACCTTACCTCCATGCTATCATTCTGGCCCCTCAAAATATTTTATTTGGAAGTTTTACGCAATACAAATTTTAACATCTTCCCTATGATCTATTTTGCTACAATTATACAGAGATAACAAAGCCTGGGTTCTTATTTTTGCTAAACCCAAATTCTTTCCTGTTGTGTATGTAAATATTTTAGGGGATTATTATGTTACTGACCCTAACCTGATCAGTGATTGTGCTAGCCCAATTTCTAACAAGGCGTAATGGAACCCAAAATTTTTGGGAGGGTTGTCATTTGTAGAAACATAGGCATAACCCCTTCCTCTTAGGAGAAGATATCCAGCTATCCATTTTTCATCCTCCTTGATCCAAATAGGTTTATGGGTTGTTTCTTGTCTCTGAATATCTTCTTTAAAATGTCTTTCCGCTGCAGTGTAACTTTCCCCTTGGGGTAAGTTTAAGTAATTTAGTGTGATAAGAGTCAAAGATAGCAAATCCGTTGGTGGTAAACCTCTTTTTCTATTTTTTTGCAATTGAGTTTTTAAGGTTCTGGGAGTCCATTCTACACTTTTCCATTTACTCCAAGTGGCTACAAGCAGGAATAACTTTATCTGTGAGTGCCTTGTACTGACAAAGTCTGTGAGGCTCTGAGAGCTAAACCCAATGGCTTAAGTGTGTACACTTAAAGTCAGGCTCCTGGGATTTAAGTCTTGGCTGTTATCACTTGTTTACCATCTGGGTGATACTAAGAGGGTGTATACAACCTTCCTGTTCTCTGTACCCTTCCAATTAGAATACTGCTATTAAGGCCTCGGAGGAGAGAGGTGAGAATGAAATAAAGACATCTGCACAAAACTCCTAGCCTTGCACAGGTTCTGTGCTCCTCAAGAAACTAGTATTATTAGTAGTTTAGGAAGAACTGGAAGATTGACTTTTCTCCCATTTTTGGTCTGGCCCCCATCTTCTCAGATACCCTACATTTACTGGGAAAAGAGAAATAGAAGGATGGACATGGATGGAAACAAGGTGATAGAAAAGGTTCAAGGGAAGTAGAAAGAAATAGAAATATGTTTATTTACATAGCCCGATTTCATTTCATTGTTAAGTAAAGGAAAACGTTTCCCAGTTTCTGATATTTTCCACTAAGGCAGGATAACTGTTCAAGAAGAGTTTTCATTAAGTATTAAGATTCAGGGTCAGAACAATAGCACAGGCTGTTTGCCTTTCAAGCAGCCGATCCAGAACGGACCATGGTTTGATCCCCAGTATCCCATATGGTCCCCCAAGCCAGGAGTGATTTCTGAGCACATAGCCAGGAATAACCCCTGAGCATCACCAGGTATGGCCCAAAAAAACAATAAAAAGAAATAGAAGTGAGTGATATATCTCAAGAAGTGTTTGTAGTGCATTCTTTGCATGTTGGAGGTCTGGGTTCAGTTTCTCACACTACATGATCTTTGAGCACTGGGCTGAGGGTACCCCTTAGTTTCCCTGAATGATCTCCCAGGATAAACAATCAAGCAAAAAACAGTAAGAAGTGAATCACCTCAGAGTAGTCAGTTGCTATATGCAAATTTCAAAATTAAAATAAAGTCTCCTAAAGAAAAACTGGCAGAAATCTCCTTGGCTAGTCACCTCTCCCTAAGGCACTCTTTCCAAGATGGATAAAGGGTTTTATGTAGCAAAAAGAAGACAGTTAAGTTGGGGAGAGAGAAAGTATGTAGGTGGTGATGAGATGGCTAAAGATGCCAGTTGGTAGTGGAGTAAAGAAATAGCTTCATCAATATTTTCAAAATATTTTTGAATGTCTAGAAATATTCACAGGCAGCCCACCTTTTCCAGCTAAAATAAATTTTAACCAGTAGAACTAGAAAAACTATATTTTCATATGTATTTCCAATTTATATAGAGATATGTGTCACATGGGCATCCTTAGTTTCAATATTTCATGCAAATGAAACTTACTGATAATGCATATGGTGTTTAAGACATTTCTATTCTGTTATTCAATACTTGAGTGATTTGATCAAAATGAAATCAGATCCTATTTTTCCTTTTCTTCAATCAGCCCTTATATGAAATTTCCCATGTATAAATGTCATTAGACTCATTCGTAGTTATATCGTCTTCCTCTAACTACTGCTCATACTGACACCAGAAAAAATTTCTCAAAACATTAACTGCTGAAGTCATTTAAAAACATGTATTCAAGGAACTGAAAAGATAATACAGTGCTTAGGATATATGTCTTGCATGCAACTGACTCTGATTTAATCCTTAGTATCACAAGGTCCCTGGCATCACCAGGAGCAATCCTGGAGGCCCAAAGCTTGGTTGACTTGGGTAAATCCTGGCATCACAAGGCCCAAGCATCCTTGTACCTCCAACTCACTGCATTGAACACCTGGCTTGGTGATGGAGTCTCACATGGAGGAATCCCTCAGACCTTTTGAGAACTTCTTGGGAGATCCAAACAAGATAGAGCTAAATAAAATATGATGATGAAAAAAGTTATGAAAAAATACAAGCTTTGTTGTATTCCTATGCCACTAAAAACCTAGCCACAAAGAGTTGAAAATAGCTGCACACTAGGAGAAGCCTTCCCATCAGAAATTACCATATTCTGACACTACTCCCCAAATTTTTCTTTTCTGTTATTCAAGTGACTGGGAAGATACCTAGTTACAGACTATGGGAACCATCAAAGGTGGGGAATCTGCCAATGTAAGGTGAGCATCCAATCAGTAGAGGGGTAAAAGGAAGAGCAAAATAAAAGGGCAGTTCAGGGCCCGAAGAGATAGCACAGCGGTGTTTGCCTTGCAAGCAGCAGATCCAGGACCAAAGGTGGTTGGTTCGAATCCCGGTGTCCATATGGTCCCCCGTGCCTGCCAGGAGCTATTTCTGAACAGACAGCCAGGAGTAACCCCTGAGCACCGCCGGGTGTGACCCAAAATCCAAAAAAAAAAAAAAAAAAAAAGGGCAGTTCACTTGCAAATGCAAAAGGATTTGGCCTTAACCTTCACAGCTTTTCAGCTTCCCTTTATGGGAATATATTTGCATATTTTTTCAACAAAACAGCCAGAAGATAAATCATCACTGAACCCAGAACTGGCTGTGCCAATGGCTCATTGTCTTTCAAGCTAAGCTAACACTTCTGGTTGGGAGTCTGGACTGAAATATTGAGTCAATGAATAACTTACATTCAGAGTCCTCACTCTTGAAAAAGCCAATAAGTTTGATCTGATCCTCAATACGTTCAAAGGCTTGTACTTCTAGCTTGTTGTTGATGATCTCCACGGGATCTTCGGTTAGCTAGAATGTCACATACATACATACATGTCAACCAAAAAAATAAAAACTCAAATAGGAGAACTTATTTGCTGCTTAGGAATAGGTCCAGCTTTAAAGAAAAGCAGGGAGGGAAGTTGAAATCTCAACATTGTTCCACCCAATGGCAGAGCCTTTGAAAAAACTTACCTTAGTTCTGATTAATTGCTTAGGCAAAATGAGGAAGTTTCATTTTATTTCTCTTAAATGAGGATATTATTTCAGTAATAGCATGCAAGTTAATTCTGGCCAGGATAGATTTACTAAAGACTCTGGGAACAATCTCTCCTTCAAAGAGCACATTGAAAAACCAGCTATTTCCCATCACCCCTTGATAAGGAAATGTATGGTATCAACTCTTGTTGATAGTTGTCTTATAACTAATTTAGGAAACAAAGCCACTTGAAGACAAAGTCACTCAAAAATGGAGGAAAAATGAAAGCTAGATCATGGATTTAATAACGTCTGTCCTTACGCTGGTTTCCCATTTCCATTTGGCCATAGCACTTACTGTTTAAAATGGAATCTGATTTGTTTCCTTACTGAAAGCCTCTGTGTAAACTAT
Source organism: Suncus etruscus (assembly GCF_024139225.1). NCBI lineage: Eukaryota > Metazoa > Chordata > Mammalia > Eulipotyphla > Soricidae > Suncus > Suncus etruscus. Next base: position 8,268,024 of record NC_064866.1, on the reverse strand, counting down.
TGGAGCTGAGCATCACCTGCTGGTCTGACAAGTAATTCTCAACCATTTTAGGGTGCAGGTCTGGACAGATCATAAGGACCAAAGGCACTTTTTATGAGAGGTGACTTCCTGACTCTTCCAAATTTAGAATCTGTGGGGGAAATGGCCATTCCTTGGCCATTGTAGTCATGTTAGCAATTAGCAATCATCCCAATGCTTGTTATTTATTTATTTACTTATCTATTTATTGGTTTGGGGGCCACACCCAGAGACACTCAGGGGTTACTCCTGGCTATGCATTCAGAAGTTGCTGCTGACTTGGGAGACCATATGGGATGCCAGGGGATCGAACTTCAGTCCATCCTAGGATAGCACTGGTAAGGCAGACACCTTATTGTTTGCACCACTGCTCAGGCCCCTGTTTTTAATTTAATTTATTTTTTAATATAAATCTTTATTTAAACACCATGATTACAAGCATGTTTGTAATGGTATTCTTTTCATTTTTTAATCTATTCAGGAATATGTGTTAAAAAAAAAACAGCTGTTATTTAAAATTGTTGTATAGTGTCTGATAGTGTCTGCTCATTTCTTTGCCTGAACATATGGGTCTGAGTGTATGATACTCCAAGGGAGGGTGGGCTCATTAATCTCGCCCTATCTTTATTCTGCTCTGAGAAGATCTCTCTCTCTTCTTTTTTTTTTTTGTGGTTTTTGGGTCACACCCAGCAGTGCTCAGGAGTTTTTCCTGGCTCCAGGCTCAGAAATTGCTCCTGGCAGGCACGGGGGACCACATGGGACCCCGGGATTCGAACTGATGACCTCCTGCATGAAAGGCAAATGCCTTACCTCCATGCCATCTATCTGGGCCCTCTCTCTCTCTTCTTAACCTTTAAGGAATCACTCATTTCTCTCCAACACTCTGTAGCTCCTTTTCAGTAGGACAGGAATAAAACCAAGGGATTAGGGTTCTTTATTTTTGAACCACAACTAGTGCTCAGGGGTTACTCCTGGCTCTGCACTAAAAATTACTCTTGAAGGCCTCAGGGGACCATATGGAAAGCTGGAGATCAAGCCTGGGTTAGTCTCATGCAAGGCAAACACCCTACCCACTGTGCTATCACAAGGTTCCAGGTCTTTGTTTCTTTGTTGTTTGGGGGCCACATCTGGCTGTGCTCAAGGCTTACTCTTGTCTCTGTGCTCTGGGATCATTTCTGGCTGGCTCAGGGAACCATATCAGGTGCTGAGGATAGAACCCAGGTCAGTCATGTGTGAGGCAGGGGCCTTATCTGCTGTACTATTGCTCAGGCCATAAAAGCAATGGGGATTTTAAGGAATATTGGTGTAAACTTGCTAGTGAATGATTACTACTACAGAGTTCCAATGTTTCCAAAGTGATCTATGGGCCAGTTTTCTAGTAGAAGGAAGTAAAAATATGATGTAGACATTACACACACACACACACACACACACACACACACACACACACACACACACACACACCCCCCACACTTTATCCCCGAAACCTTTTCAAAATCAGTCTTAGAGCAATCAGGTTACTTCATTTCTCTGCTCTCTCTAACTTTGGAGTTTGATTTCTCTCTGTATTTGAACTCCAAGAGCTCTGTGGCGTGTCATCTGTTTATAAATACTTACATCCAAAAGAAACTCCACCAAGACATCAGCTGCAAACTCGCCATCAAATTCAATTGTACGATCACCCTTCAGAACATACAGACTTCCTTCTTCATCAAAACCTGGAGAAACAAAGATTTCCCGGATGAAGTCATCTTGATGGAGGAATACCCACCCTGTTTAGTAACATTTGACTTGGGATTCCAATCAGACTTTGAGGTTTGAATCACTAAAACTAACATTTATGATGAGTTTCCTGGAAACTGTACTATTGGAAAAGTTCCCCAAGTGAAAAAAGCCAAGGCACAACCATTTTACATGGATTTTAACCTAATAAAAACACAATCTATTTATTATTTCAACACAGTTTCAATTTCCTAAAAACCCTGTTGACTTATCATAATCTATGTTAGTATTGCAAGATATAATTCCTTCTACATGCCTGATAGTTATCAATGTAGTATTCGTTTATACAATAAATCCAATCTATGATATGTTCAATTACTTACACCTGAGCTCCTCTGGGGCCAACTCTCCCATACAATTCTTTTGCAATTGAAAAGATACAGAGGAGTCTTTACATACATTTTCTGTTGGTTCAACAAACCAGCAATGATTTCCTTTTTTTTAATATTTTATTTAAACACCTTGATTACATACATGATTGTGCTTGGGTTTCAGTCATGTAAAGAACACCACCCATCACCAGTGCAACATTCCCATCACCAATGCCCCAAATCTCCCTCCTTCCCACCCAACATCCGCCTATACTCTAGACAGGCTTTCTATAACTCTCATACGTTCTCAGTATTAGGATAGTTCAAAATGTAGTTATTTTTCTAACTAAACTCATCCCTGACTGTGGTGAGCTTCATGAGGTGAGCTGTAACTTCCAGCCCTTGTCTGTTTTGTGTCTGAAAATTATTATTGCAAGAATGTCTTAAATTTTTCTTAAAACCCATAGATGAGTGTGACCATTCTGCGTTTCTCTCTCTCTCTCTCTCTCTCTCTCTCTCTCTCTCTCTCTCTCTCTGACTTATTTTACTCAGCACAATAGATTCCATGTACATCCATGTATAGAAAAATTTCATGACCAGCAATGATTTCAACCAGCACATCTTGGTCAGCCCCAGGTTTCAACTTAGAAACCATTTGTTTCAAAAAACTACTGTGACTTCTCTTGCTGTACCAGCTCACCCTCTAAGGGTAGGATTTCTGCCATCTAGTGCCTCTGGTGCTATATATGGCACCTAGACACATTAGGTACTCCTTAAATATTTGTTACAGAAGGACAGTTGGCCCCCACTACATAGATGAGCCCTGAGTGTTTTTCCAGACAGCTGGCGAATGCTGCAAAGGCATGTTTTGCATCATCTTTCTACCCTCCATCACTCTTGGTGTAATACTGCAAATGAGACTTTAACAAATGCCTCTTGGAAAGCTAGATCCCACTCCCACCCTCCCAGAAACATGAAATAGCTGGAGGCTGGTATTTAGTCCAACTGCCTGGCATCCTCAATTCTGTAGATTGATTGCTTTCAAGCTTTCTAGATGTTGTAGAGTGCATTGTCCAAATAGGCTCTTCTGGAACTCTCTGGGATAAAGGCGGAACTGGTCCACTGCCAGATATGTTCCAGGACATTGAAATGCCCTGGGCACAGAATTTTGTTTGTCAGACTAAAGATGCAATGTGCAAGGTAGCCTTGAATCCAGCAATACTTGGTCACAATGGATGCTGGAGCAAAGCAGCCAACAGTCTTGGATTTGGCTCTGAATGAAGCCAGTTAGGAAGCTATTGCAGTAGTTCAAGCTTAATTTGATGGGTTGCAGACTTGGGTGTTTGTAAGAGAAAGTGGAGGTTCAGCAGTAGGTTCTCAAGATATAACTGTTTTTTAAACTCCAAGATCACTGTCAGAAAGAACTTCCCAATAGCTTCAGGGTGAGTTTGGGGAAAGGTTAATTTAGACTTATCTATACCATTCCATCCTCCACATGAAGAACATATATGGGTCTATTCTTATGAACATGCGCCTAACTTGTTCTTGCTCTAAAATTTCAGGTGCTAAAGCACAAGAGTTTTTCTTGACTTCAATTTACTACAAACCCTCCCTTTAAGAGCAAAAGAGGGCCAGGGAGATAGCTGTGGGGTCAGGGTGCATACAAAGCATGTTCAAGACCGGAGTTCTATCCTCAGTGTCCCTTGGCCACTCCCTAAGCACAAGAGGTGTTTTAGCACTGTTAGGCCAAACATTCAACTGATCAGATCTGGTAGATGAGTGTTTTTGGAGGAATATTTCTGGACACCATAAGTATTGCTTAGGAGGACCCCAAAATAAATGAAATAAATCATTATGTAAAACAAACCATGGGAAGGGAGAAAACTAGATCATTTCTAAATGTAGGAAAGAGAAAGCCCTTTTAGTGCTTTTGACTAGGGAACAGTTGAATAAACTTTACTTTTTTACTGAAGGGACAAAATTGACATGATTTGTTTTTAAATAAAAGGATTTCTCCAAACATTGCCAATAATTTATTATTATTTCATAGTCATGAATTCTTCTATGTAGCTAACCTAAGTATTGTCTGCTATCATTTAAATTTAAAAGGAAACACCCAAATGAGCTAAAACTAAACAAAAAGATTGGTCATCCTGAAAAAAAATTTGTAGCTATTTGTAATTTCCTAGGACAATGAAATTTCATGTATGTGAAGATATTTGTGCAACCACCGTTAATCTTTTTTTTTTCCTTCCCTGTGCTTACTACTCCAAATCCAATTAACCTTTCATAAAAGGTCTTGCTTATAACTTCCTGCTATTTCTCAGTAGCTATCCTCCACCAGTCATGCCGAAAAAGTGGAATGGGCAGTACATGTGTGTGGGTGTTAGAAAAATCTGAGGTGTTACTTATAGTCTATCTACTTCAGTTTAGAGGTCTAAGAACCATAAATGCATGCGCATTTAAGCATGGCTTATTAATATAAGAGACTACACACTGCCCTGTGTAATTGAATATATCTCTTCTAAATCTTCTTTCCTCCTTGATGATTATGCCAAGTTGAACTTAAATTTAAAGTCCTCTAGAATACTGACATCACTATATTTAATTCTATCTATATTTAGTATTAGTAATGGACTAATGTAATCAAAGGCAAAGCAGTGATAGCTACTGGGAAGAGATATTTGTTCCCCCTCAAAGATCAATATGGCAGAGAGGACCATTTAAGCTTGAGATCTGAAAAGAAAAGTTTAATTTTTTAGGACTGGTTTCTTGAGAAGGAAACAGTTTTCTTTGTACTGAGACAAATATACTTGATAATCAATTTGCAATCACTCATTAATATAAAATAGTGAAACTGATATTCATTTTATGAAACTCTTCCCCAACCCTGGACAAAGGTCATTAGAATCATTTTATATATAATATGCACATATTAAAAATAATGCAACTAAGATGGAAAAATATATGAAACTATTATCCCAAAATGCATTTGTGTCATGCTGCTATCTCTCAAAAATTTACACTCACCCAATTTCTTGGCAAGCTTGGCTTCCTTCTTGGCATCCACCATCACAAAGCCAATATCTTTATGCTCCAGGACCTGGGCCACAAGCTGAAGAGAGACACATAGGTAAGTAATTGGGCCCATGGCAAAAAAAGATCAACAAATATTATTGGAATGAATTGGTAGAAGGAGTTTTCTCCACCTTTTTTGTAACTCTATAACCAATTGTTAGATTTGGCATGATGATGAAAACCAAGTGTCGAATATAGGGAACCCAACTTCACATTTATGATTTGGAAGTAAATCACCGTCTAAAATATCTACTGTCACATATTTTCCTCTGTCCTCCCAATCACACTTTTTCTAACATTTTTAAATTTAAATGTTGTAGTTTACAAAGTTGTTCGTAATATAGTTGTTGCAAGCATTCAGTGTTTCAACAGCAGTCGCACTACCAGTGTGACCTTCCCCATGCCATTGTTCACTTTCCTAATCTCTCACCCTAGCCTATTCCCTTAGCTGGCACAAAATAATTTATTTTATATTGCTTGTTACCACTAAATAGTAACTGGGACTATAAAAAAAAACAAAAGAAAAATTTATGGCGATTGAGAAAAATGGCAGAGAGACAGCAGCAGCAGTAGGGCAGCAATACAGAAGAGCCTGAAGATGTGTAGAGTAACTCATCCCCAAGCTACTTAAGTGTGAAATTCCCCACATTCTTGAACCCAGCAATGATATCAGACACTTGGTGAAGAAGCAAAGGCAGATCATTAGAAGGAATGTCAAACATTGAGGGAGATTGCTAGAAAAAATAATGAAAACTAAGTTGTTTTCATTCAAGAACAGAGACTGAGCTGGAAGCAGCAACTGTCACCAAAGACAGAGTGAGTGTTACCTTGACCTCCTGAAGCAGAATTGTGCAACATGCTCATGGGCCCAGGAGAGTGACTGGCTGAGCTTGGAACATTGGCATAGGACATTAGCTCTGGATTTTAGCACAGAGGGAGGGAGTAGAAGCCAGGAGGGCGCTGATTAAGCCATACCAGTAGCAGTGCTACTAGACGGCTAAAAGTGTGGTGTGGCCAAGAGACAGAGCTGCCCTTGTAGGAGACTGTGTCACCCTTACTCACTTCGAAGGACCAGTGGACTCTGAGCAGCAGGACTGTGAACTTTCAGGTGGCCCAGTCGCATCTGCCCAAGGGACACAGACATTAGCATTGAGGGAGCAAGCTAAGGCTAAGCCCAACAGGAGGGGCCCACAGCAGCTTGGCTGTCAGAAGGACAACAAGACAGTGAAGTCGATTTTTTCACAGACTCATATTACTCCTAGGCAAGGAGTCTACCATAACATATAAAAAGAATCATCACACACTGTAAAGGTCACAATGGGAAGACAATGCAGAACCCTACCACAAATAGTGAATGAAGATGGTAGTCCCAAGAACTCAACCAACATCAGTCACCTATATAACCTCTCTGATAAGGACCTTCGAGAGGAAATGTGGAGGATGTTCAAAGAACTCAAAGAAATCATGGAACAAAAAACAAACAAACAAACAAAAAAAAACGAATGTCAAACAAGACTCAAGAGGATATGAGAGTAGAAATGAGAAGATGGCCAACTGATATGATAGGTTTGAAAATCTTGGTAGGTGAAATGAAGAACTCATTGAAAAGCCTCACCAGCAGAGTAACAGAATCAGCAACATGGAAGATGAATTGCATAACACCTCCAGACAACAGAAGAAATTAGAAATGAGCCTTAAAACAAATGACCAGAAGATGGAACCTAACCTCAAAATAAGAAAACAGATAAAAATAGACATTTGGGGGCAAATTCAATAGGAACAACATAAGAATCATTGGGTTCCAGAGAGGAAAGAAGAAAATCCCAATGGAGAAGCAACAACCAACGATATCATTGATGAAAAGTTTCTAGAGCTGAAGGGTGCTTGCTCTGATATCCTGGATACCCAAAGAGTAGCAGCTCAAAGAGACCCAAATAAAAGCACCAAAGACAATCCTAGTCATAATGGTGAAAATCTCAGATAAGGGTAGAATAATGAAAGAAGCAAGATTATAAAAGAATTTTACATACAAAAAAGCATCCTTAAGTCTTATAACAGCTTTATCAAAAGCAACCTTCCGGGCCTAAAGGCAGTTGTGGGATATAGTGGGAAAAATTCAATGAAATGAATGCCTCACTAAGAATATTTCACCCAGCCAGATTTGCATTCAGGTTTAAAGAAAAGATATCTTTTTAAGCCAACCTTAAAAGAAAATTGAAGGATCAGCTTTAAGGCAGACAGTCTTCCAAACACACCTAAACTTTTACAAAATGCTTGCACAAAATCCTATGACAATAATCTTTCTAAACATTAATGGACTAAATGCACCAGTTAAGATGCACAAAGTGGCAAACTGGATCAGAAAATGGAATCTAATATTTTGCTGTCTGAAAAAAAACACATTTGAATATTCAGAGCAAATACAGACACAACGTCAAAGGTTGAAGGACAATACTTCAAGCAAACAACTCCCTTTAAAAGTCTGGTGTGGCCATAAAAATATCAGGCAGCATAGAATTCAGGCTTTAAAAGATTATTAGAGAGAGAAACATTTCTTAACAATCAAGAGATATGTACATAATGAAGAAATCACATTTATAAACATATGTACTTAATGAGAGACCAGCAAACAGACCTGAAGAAAGACATCAATACCAACACAATAGTTGTGGGAGACTTCAATATCATTTTGTCACTTCTTGATAGAGCAGCTTAACAAACATATACTAGCTTTGAAGGAAGAAATGGAAGAGAGCGGCTAAGTTTATATATACATATATAATATAGATATAGATATAGAAAGGGTTTTCCATTCCCAGAAAGCTGACTATACATTACTTTCCAATGCACATGGGACATTCTCCAAGTAAATCACATGCTTAGAATTGTATCAATTACCTTCTTAGATATTGCTGTACTGAAAATATAAGTGAATTACAAACAAATGGAGAACTAACTGTAGTATGTATAAAGCCATAGTCATTAAAACAGCATAATACTGGAATAAAGACAGACCCTCAGAACAATAACCCTCAGATCAATGGAATAGACTTGAATATTCTGAGGTGTACCCACAGTTATACTCTCAATGATCTTTGATAAAGGGGCAACAAATCCAAAGTGGAGTAAGGAAAGCCTCTTCAACAAGTGGTGTTGCAAAAACTGGTCAGAGATGTGCAAAAAAAAAAAAGCCAACTCATATTTATATTTAACATTGTGCACAAGTCAAATCAAAATGAATTAAAGATCTTGTTATCAGACCTGAAACCATAAGGTAAACAGAGGAAAGGTAGGCAGAACACTATTATATTAAAGCTGAAGGAAGAATCACCACTGGCCAAGAAATTTGAAAGCAAAGATAAATAGGACTACATTATATTTTAAGGTGCTTCTGCACCTTAAAGGAAACAGTGACTAGAATACAAAGACTACCCACAGAATGAGAGAGGTTATTCACCCAATACCCATTTGATAGGGGTTAACATCTAAGATATGCAAGACACTGGTATATCTCAGTGAGAAAAAAAATTGATCCCATCAAAAATGGGGAGAAGAAATGAACAGACATTTCATCAAAGAAGAAATACAAATGGCCAAAAGTCACATGAAAAAATGCTACACATCTTTAATCATCAGAGAGATGTAAATACAAACAACAATGAGGTATCATCTCACATGATAGAGACTGGCATACATCAAAAAAAGCAAGAATAACCAATGCTGGCATGGATGAGAGGAGAAAGGCACTCTCACTGCTGGTGGGAATGCTGACTTGTTCAGCCTTTTTGGAAAACAATATGGTCATTCCTAAAAAAAAAAAAAACCTGGAAATTGAGCTCCCATATGCTACAGCAGTACCAGTCCTAGGGATATACCTTAGAAACAAAAAAAATAATACAAAAATACAGTGCCATCTATGCTCCTATGTTCATCACTGCACTATTTACAATAGTGAGAATCTGGAAACCACCCAAGTGCCCGAAAACAGATGAGTGGCTAAAGAAACTATAGTACATCTACCCAATGGAATACTATGCTGACTCCTATCATTCCTTTAATGGTGAGTAGAATTTTTATGAACCATTAATTCTTCCAACATCCATCCATTAAATCATTTAAAAAAAAAAAAGGACCTGGATTGATTTTGCCTTTGACACACAAAGATGTGTTTGTCTATAGGTTCCTATGTGAAGACTGATTTTAATTTCTCTAGGAAAAATTCTTGAGAGTGCAAATTTGGGTTCATACTGTGGTTGTATGTTTAATTTTTAAGATCATAGAATTATTTTAGAGTAACTTTGAGGCAGGCAGGCAGGGAAGGGCCCCCAGATAACAAGGAATTCTGAGACAGCAAGGAATTCTTGAGAGGTAGTAAAAGTTCTGGGGATGTTTTAACTACAAGAAGAAATTGGAGGACTCACTTGGCTGCTGATAAGATTGTCACCTGGAGGCAGGAACAAAGGACAAGAATGGAAAGGCAAAAAAGACCATCAATTACCTCAGTACACTTCCTAGCAACCATCTGTGCAAACACCCTAGCAATAGACTATCTACTATAAGTAGAAATCCCTACCTGGGCCAGACTGGGGAAAACCCCATAAAAGTCAATTTAGGAGTTCAATTTCCAGTTTTTGTTTGTTTGTTTGTTTGTTTTTAGAAATCTCCAAATTGTTTTCATGAAGGTTGGACTAGATGGCATTCTCGCCAGCACTGAATAAGAGTTTCTTTCTCTGAACTCCCATATGATCCTGCTATACCACTCCTAGGAATATACCCTAGGAACACAAAAATACAATTCAAAAATCCCTTCCTCACACCAATATTCATTGCAGTGCTATTTACAATAGCCAGACTTTGGAAACAACCAAGATGCCCTTCAACAGATGAATGGCTAAAGAAACTGTTTTACATATACTCAATGGAACATTATGCAGCTGTCAGGAGAGATGAAGTCATAAAATTTTCCTTTACAGGGATGTACATGGAATCTATTATGCTGAGTGAATTAAGTCAGAGGGAGAGAGATAGACAAAGAATAACATCACTCAGCTATGGGTTTTAAGAAAAATAAAAGAGATTTTTGTAATAATTTTCAGAGACAATAGAAATGAGGGCTGGAAGGTCCAGCTCACGTTATGAAAGCTCACCACAAAGAGTGGTGAGTGCAGTTAGAGAAATAACTACAAGGACAACTAACACAACAATGTGAATGAATGAGGGAACTGGGAAGTCTGTCTCAAATACAGGCGGGGTGGGGGGTTAGGACGTGGGAGATTGGGGGCATTGGTGATGGGAATGTTGCACTGGTGAAGGGGGGCGGTGTTCTTTATATGATTGAAACCCAACTACAACCATGTTTGTAACCAAATTGTATAAATAAAGATATTTTTTTAAAAAAGTCAATTTAGAGCAAAGGAGAGGAGGTCACGTGTTGCCTGGATTTATGGTACCCGAGTACATGTCATCCAAATCTCCTCACTTGAGAGGGGTCATAAGCATCCTATGCTGGGTTGTGTACCAGCATAGCTTTGGAGAACCGTAACTCTCTCCCTTTCTTATCCTCTCCCTCAAGTTCCCTGGTGGTCTAGTGGTTAGAATTTGGCACTCTCTTATCCTCTCCCTCTCCTTCCTCAGCATTTCTAAATAAAACATATTTTTACTTCACTGCTCATCTCCTCCTGAAATTCTTTTCTGTGAGAAAAGACAATGGACGGGAAGGACCTGGGTATGATCTAGGTCTGACTTTGCTTTCCTTGCCAGAATTGGCCAATAGTCCTAAGTTTCCCCAGTCATTCCTGAATGGAAGAGATGGGAAGAGGTTTCCATCTCTCAATATTTTCTTCTCAAGGCGACTGCCTCTTTCTTCCCCATTTCACATAAGTCACCACCGCAGAGCAGTCCACAAAGATCAAAGGCACTATTTTACATTCTCACAAAGCACTGTGCTGTTGAGTAACCCAGATCTTTAGAATCTTTGCCAGTTTTAGGTGTTGTCTTTATTTTGCACTGTAGTCGTTCTGAATAAAAGTGTATAGACATATCTTATTATGGTTTTAATTTTTAGTTCCCAAGTAAAAATTCTGACTTCTTAATGTACCTATTTTCTATCTGTATTTTCTCTTTCATGAAGTGAATACCTATGGTTTTTGGCAAAATGTATTTTTCTATTGTTTGATTCTGACAGTTCTTTCTTTATTTTTTTGTTTTGTTTTGGGGCTACACCCAGTGGCACTCAGAGGTTACTCCTGGCTCTGTGCTCAGAAATCTCTCCTGGCAGGCTCAGGAAACCATATGGGACACCAGGGATTGAACCTAGGTCCGTCTTGGATCGACAGTGCCCAAGGCAAACGCCCTACCGCTGTGCTTTCTTTCTAGCCCCCTAACAGTTCTTTAATAAAAGTCCTTGGTCAGAGAAATGGTTCATAAATATTTTCTCCTACTGAGTCTTATCCGACTGATTGTGATACTTATCTAATAGATCAAAATATTTTAATTTTGATCAAGTTCAATGATTTCAATGTGTACATTGCATTTTTGGTGTTGAATCAAAGAACATTGTTTAGTCCTAACTACTAAAATTTTCTCCTATTTTTTTTTTTTTTTGGTGTGGTAGATCCAGGATGGACCTTTTTTTTTTTTTTTATAAAAAATATCTTTATTTTTTTGGAGGGGGTCACACCCGGCAGTGCTCAGGGGTTACTCCTGGTTCCATGCTCAGAAATCGTTCCTGGCAGGCTTGGGGGGACCATATGGGATGCCGGGATTCGAACCAATGACCTTCTCCATGAAAGGCAAAGGCCTTACCTCTGTGCTATCTCTTCTGCCCCCCAAAATATCCTTATTTAAACACTTTGATTACAAACATGATTGTAGTTGGGTTTCAGTCATGTGCAGAACACCCTCCTTCACCAGTACGACATTTTCATCATCAATTGAAGTTTTACAATTAAGTGCATGATTCATTTTATAAATTTTGTAAAAGATGTGAAATACTGAGATTCCTTCATATTCATTAATATCCAACTATTCCAGTATGACTTAATGGAAAGACCAACTCTACCTTTAGAATTGCTTTTGTGTCTTTGTCAAAAAGTAGTTGGTATATTTGTAAAGGTTAATTTCTGGATTCTCTATTTTGGCCTAATAACTGTGTGTCTATTCCTCCAATAATGAAAGTGTTTTGGCTCCCAGTGTATTCTTTTCCCCCAAATTGTTTTAGTTGGTCTTGCTTACATTCCCATATCAGCCAGAATCTTCTTGTCTATATTTACTAAAAACATTGCTAGGATTTTGATAGATCAAATATTTAAATTTGCAGAGAAACTTGAAGAGAATTGATGTATTTACCATGTTGTATTTTCCAAGTTATGCACATATATGCCTCTTCATTTATTTAGATCCCTGGCTTTATTTGCCTTCCCCTTCCTTTTGCTGCTATTGACCTTTGTGCAGTGTACAGGAGGGGCAAACATGGCTGCAGTGTTCATATACATGGTTACAGTATTCACATACTAGGTTGTGGTAGGCTTAAACTTGGTTTAACATCGAGTGGTTGCATGAGTAATTCCAGTACTCATATTGAACGGCATTGCCCTGAAGTTCACACACTTGATGGCATTGTTGGATCACATTGGCAGAGTGGAAATTAAACTCGGTGAAGTAGGGTAGAACTGGAAATCAAACCTATTGCCTCATACATGCAATGAAGATGCTCGACCATATCTCCAAGATCTACTATTTGTTATTTTTCTTAGAATATAAATCTCATCCTTGTTTTGGTAGATTTAAATTTAAAGTTAGAGTAAAATGTAGAAGCTTAATTCAACATTTAATTTAAATGTTTACTTAATTACTTAAGAATTGACATTTTTTTTTTTGGTTTTTGGGCCACACCCATTTGACACTCAGGGGTTACTCCTGGCTATGTGCTCAGAAATCGCCCCTGGCTTGGGGGGACCATATGGGACGCCGGGGGATCGAACCGCGGTCCTTCCTTGGCTAGCGCTTGCAAGGCAGACACCTTACCTCCAGCGCCACCTACCCGGCCCAGAATTGACATTTTTGAGTGACTTTAATTTGTACTAAATATCTTGATGTCTATACATTTGTTGTCAGTATTTGGCTATATAATTATTTTTGTACATTTATCTTATTTTGTAAACTTACCAAATTAATTATTAATTCTAAGCTATATTTAAAGGTGTTAATGTTTAAAATTTAATAAAAGAACTGTGGTCTACAAAGTTATTGATACATTTTTTTTTCTGATTCATCCAGCCACTCTGTGCCTTTTTATAGGGGATTCAGTCAATTGACCTTGAGATATATTAATTATAGATAGGGCTTTGCTGCCATTTTTATATTTGAGGAATTTATCTTTTTTTTTCTCAATAGTCTGTTCTTATAGGTGTCCTTACAGTAATTCTTGGAGGATTGGTTTAGTTTTCACAATTCCTGCTAGTTCATTTTTGTCTGAAAAGGTTCTTACCCCTTCCTCAAGTCTAAATGATACCTTCACAGAATAGTGGAATTATTTTCATTCAATACTTTAAATATGTCATTCCACTTTTTCCTGGCTTACATGATATCATATGAAAGGTTTGGTGCTATTCTTATATTCTTTCCAATATCTTTGAGCGGTTTTTCTCTTGCTGCTTTATATAATCTGTCTTGGTCTTTTTTTTTTTTTTCTTATTTTGATTTTTGGGTCACACCCAGAGGTGCTCAAGGGTTACTCCTGGCTGTCTGCTCAGAAATAGCTCCTGGCAGGCACAGGGGCCATATGGGACACCAGGATTCGAACCAACCACCTTTGGTCCTGGATTGGCTGCTTGCAAGGCAAACACCACTGTGCTATCTCTCCGGGCCCTGTCTTGGTCTTTTGATTTTACCATTTTGATTATTATGTTTTGTTTGATTTTATTTTGTATGGTACTCCTGGACCTGTGCTGGAGCCTCTCTCCAGAGATCAGGATAGGGGCTGGAGCAATGGCACAGCGGTAGGGCATTTGCTCTGCATGCTGCTGACCCAGGATGGACCGCGATTCGATCCTCTGGTGTCCCATATGGTCCCCCAAGCCAGGAGCAATTTCTGAGCACAGTGCCAGGAGTAATCCCTGAACGTCACTGGGTGTGGCCCAGGAATAAAAAAAGAAAGAGAGAGAAAGATCAGTATAGTTATCAGTGATTATTTCTTCTGCCAACCATTCTTCCCCATTCCCCTTTTTCTCTCCTTCTGGAATTTCTATAATTCAAAGATGATTCCTCTTGCTATTATCTGCCACAAACCTTACATTCTCTGCCATCCCTTTCTCTCTTATTCTGTTGTCACTACATTCTTGGTGATTCTCAGTAGTTTGTCTTCAATATCACTGATATGGTCCTCTGCATGTTGAATAATTCTGTTTTTTATGGCTGGCTATTTTATCTTTTAACTCCTTCTATTTCATTTGTAGGGACTCTTTGATACCCCCAGATCAGTTCATCTTTTAGTGGTTGAACTGTTCTTCCAATGATTGCCTTATTTCCATGGACATTGCATGGAACATTGGTTTTATTTCCTCATCAAAGAGGGTTGAAGTATTGTTTGAGTTCACTGATATAATAGAAATAGTGTCTCTGTCTCCCAGAGCATGTGGATTCCTTTGTTCTTTTTTATTAGGTTAAAGATTTGTTGGTGCTTTGAGGTGATTGGTGGTTGAAAGAGAACATATGACACTGTCAGTCCCTCATGTAGTTATTTTTCTATTCTTTTTTTGTGTCATTTTTGGGGGGCACACCCGGTGACACTCATGGGTTACTCCTGGCTATGCACTCAGAAATAGCTCCTGGCTTGGGGAACTAAATGGGAAGCTGGGGAATGGAACTGAGGTCCGTCCTAGATTTGTGTGTGCAAGGCAAACACCCTACTGCTTGTGCCACCACTCCAGCCCCTTTTCTATTCTTGAATTTTGGCTGGGACTAGAAAATAAGTCTTAAGATAGGAGATATCATTATCAATATTTGTTATACTTCATTGAGTCCTCCCACAAAGCTTAAAAAGCCAGTCCTTCTGTAAAACATTTAACTTTAGTTTATTGCATTTAACCTATTAAACAATTCATTTTTAATAAATTTTTTAGTTTTCATTATAAACTATTGTGTCTTCTTGTCAAAAATTAACCTAAATTGGAACCAGAGAGATAGCACAGCAGTAGGGTATTTGCCTTGCGCGTGGCTGACCCAGAAAGGACCTGAGTTTGATTCCCAGAATCCCTTATGGTTCCCTGAGCCTGCAATTTCTGAGCACAGGGCTAGGGGTAACCCCTGAGTGCTGTGGGGTGTGGACCCCCAAAACAAAAAAAATTTATTAATGTAAACATTCTCTTATATATTATTCTATTCTATTATTATACTATTCTATTATTCTTTTAATTTTTTTTATTCTATTATTCTATATATTATAATTACTCTATAATTCTAATGACTTCACAGTTTTATCAATTTCTCTGGCTCCTGGAGCATGAACTTTGAACAATGGTCCTGAAAGCATTCTGTGAACAAGAATCAACTAAAATGCTGGATAATATGGGTTTTTCTGGCTTTCAATTTTTTTTTTTTTTTGGCATTTTTGGGCCACACTGGCTCTGCCATCAGGGATCACTCCTGGTGGGGCTCGGGGGTTCCATAGGAGGTGCCTGAATACCCAACCATACCTGAGTCGGCCCAGCACTAGAGCACTGACTCTTTTCTTTGTTGTTGTTGTTTGTTGTTGTTGTTCTTGTCGTGTCACCCCAGCGGCACTCAGGGGTTTCTCCTGGCTTTATGCTCAGAAATCGCTCCTGGCAAGCTCGGGGCACCATATGGGATGCCGGGATTCGAACCACTGTCCTTCTGCATGCAAGGCAAACAACCTACCTTCATGCTATCTTTCCTGCCTCTGGCTTTCATATTTTAAGGGAAAGTAGAAAATAGATCTAGAGTGGGACTCAGAAAGTTAACTTTTTATAGACCATACCACTATACCCCATGATATTAGAGTTTTGACCCCATACTCTGGAAAATGCTGCTAAAATAGTTAACAGTTCACCAAAAGTGATCTGGTATAATGTTGCCCAACTATAGCCCAGGGACTGTGTATCCTCTTTCTTCAGCATGCTCAAGAAATATTAATAATAGAAAATATTTAAGACATTAATTCAGAATTAACAGGGAATTCAACATCTCCTATGCATAAATCACAACATTTGGTTGGTTTTTACGTAAATGTAAATGTGTGCTTCTCTTGGGCACATTGAGCAAGGCTTCCAGTTACCTCATTTATAGTGTTTACATTTCTGTTTAAATGTCACTTTTGACATTTTATTAGTGGTCCTATCACAGAATAACTAGTTTTGTTTACATAGTCTGTTTAAGTAAGCATAGAAACCACTATCCTAGGCACAATGGCTAGATTGAACCAGAAGTCACAGAAGGGCCAGGATCGCTACTAGCTGAGACCTGCCCACCTCCCCCTTGGCATTTCCATGCACCATCTCTGCCACACCATCAATCTTGCCTCCCACTGAGATTAGTCTGCCCACTTGATCTCTATCATCATTTTCATCAGCCTAGCAAGCACCTTCATGGATCCAAGCCAAGGGGCCAGGATTGGCTACCTCCCAAAAAACAGCAGTCAACCTGGAGAGGATAGTGGGCGAGAATAGTTATGGTGAAAGCCTGGTGCTTCTGGATTGATGCTTGACATGATATGCTCAGTTTCCCCAAGTCCAGGAATTCCTGCTAGGCTGGTCTAACACTCTCTGACTCTCACAGTTGGCTCATCTTGCCTAAGCCTCAGAGGCCCTAAATCTCCAGCTCATATGTTTCTTTCCAATCCCCTGTAACCCAGCACCTCATGCTTTCTCCAGTTGCTGCATACTTTGACCATGCTTGGCTGCAAAGCCCAGCTCTAGACTCAGATTTCACCCCAACCTCATTTTGGTGAATTCCAAATACCCATCAATGGAACATGATATTCTCACACTTATTTTGTAATTGCAGGAGTTGTGTGTAAGTTTCTTCTAGGCTATGAATCTTTCCAAAATGGGAAGAAGGTCCCATTTGACTGAGAGGTAGTTCCTTAGAAAATTTAATAATTTGCATGATTGATAGACTTGTATACTTTACATATACAAGTATATGTATATATATATATAAGTATGCAAGATACTTTTTTTTTGCATTTGGACCACACCCGGTGACACTCAGGGGTTACTCCTGGCTATGCACTCAGAAATATCTCCTGGGTTGGAAGACCGTATGGTATGCCGGGGATCAAACCCAGGTCCGTCCTTGGTCGGCCATATGCAAGGCAAATGCCCTACTGCTGTCTTATTGCTCTGGTCCCATACCCAAGATACTTTTGAGTCAATGGAGTAAGAGCCAATTGTCACCAATCATAGAAAGTGAGGCCTATGAAAGTGAGAAATAGAAAAGATAGCATCAGCATTTTCCTTATAATCCCAGAAAGTTAGAATAACTCCTCCCAGATATCACTACAGTTTTCTTTTATTGACTTGTCATCCTTATCTTGCTTTTGTTTGTTTGACTGGTTGCTTAGCTGGTTACTTCTTGCATGACTTTTTCTCCTGCCTATGCTGGACAATAAACTATCACTTACTAAATGGGATTTACAGGGTTATTTTTAGATATTAACAGCATCTGTTATTTTCATAAATATTATAATTTCTTATTCTTTTAACTACAAAACTAAAATTCTTAAAGTTTTATTCAATAATATAAATATTCCAGTGGTCAAGAATACAGGGATTGGGGCCAGAGCAATAGCACAGTGGTAGGACATTTGCCTTGCATGCGGAGGATCCAGGACGGACCTCGGTTATATCCCCAGCATCCCATATGTTCCCCCAAGTCAGAACCAATTTCTGACCAATTTTAAGTCAGGAATAACCCCTGAGCATCATCGGGTGTGACCAAACAAAACAAAAATACAGGGATTGAAGCCGAAGAGACTTTCGTAACAAGTGCTTTGAATACTATATAAATTTGACAATAGCAATAGTTATTTCATAAGGCATCTTTGAAAAGTAAATAAGACAATGCATAGAAGATTCACTGACTACAGTGACTCTTTGACATTCAGTAAATACTTAATAAAATGTCTTTTAAAGTATTCAAACATCTGTTGAAGGATTCCACAGCATGTAAGGCACTTGCCTTGCACATGGCCAACCCAGGTTTGATTCCCAGCACCTCATAGGGGTCTCCCCAAGCCCTGCCAGGAGTGATTTTTGACTTCAGAACCAGGAGGAATTTCTGAGTACTCTGGGTATGGCACAATGGCAATACCAACAACAAAATCTGCCTTCGGCTCTGGATCTTGGAACAATGAAAAACACTAGAATTTGCTAAAATCGCCTACAAAAAATGAATTATAATCATCAAAAGGATGGTGTTTCCAAGAAAGGTGCTGGAGAAAAGAGAAGGGGCTTTTGGAGGTGGTATGGCATT
Organism: Suncus etruscus; assembly: GCF_024139225.1. Taxonomy (NCBI): domain Eukaryota; kingdom Metazoa; phylum Chordata; class Mammalia; order Eulipotyphla; family Soricidae; genus Suncus; species Suncus etruscus. The sequence goes on along the minus strand of NC_064866.1, from coordinate 8,249,344 downwards.
GGAATTTGAATGAGGTGATAATAATACACAAACTGCACGAAGCTAACCCTCCGAAATCCCATAATATTGTATGCAATTGTGACAAAAATGACTTCAAAAATAATTGTGAAAAACTATCCAACCAACTAATAGACAACAAATCCCAAGGTACTGGAATGAATGATAACCAACTATTCACTGACTGAGCAAATGAGAAAGTTGACTCATCTAGGCTAAAGGACTGGCACAGAACTTAAGAGCAATGGACACACATAGGGAAGAGAGAAAGAGAATGTATGCAGGAGAGAGGGAAGGCTCTAAGAGCTATGTAGGTGGTGAATGCAGCGTGGGTTTGATTTCCATACACTCAGAACAAAGTCAGTTTCTCTACATGGCTAACACAACCCTGCACAGATGAGTCCTCCTACTTCTCTAAGTGGGTCAGTTGTTCTACTTCTTCAGGTCCTGCTTAAGAAAGTTCCCCTGGGGTGTGCCAGAACCCAGAAAGACAGTACAAAGGGTAGAGTGCTTACCTTGCACTCCATCAACCCAGGTTCAATCCCCAACATCCCACGTTCCCCAAGCACCAAATGTAGAGCCAGAAGTAATCCCTGAGCAGCCTTTTTAGTATGGCCTAGGAAAGGACGGAAGAAATGAAGGAAGAAAAAAAGTAAGAAAGAAAAAAGAAAAAAAAGGAAGAAGAAAAAAATGAAAGAAGAAAGGAAGGAAAGAATGAGTAAATGAATTAGAGTGCCTGAACAAAAGAATACATGAGCTAAACACAAGAAAAAAGACAAAAAGAAAGGAAGAAAAAAAGAAAGTACATAGTGAAAGAAGAAAAGAAAGAAAAAAGAAAAAGATGAAAGAACCAAAGAAAGAAAAGAAAGAAGAAAGAAGGAAAGAAAAAAGGAAGGAAGAAATAGAAAGACAGAAAGAAAGAAAGAAAGAAAGAAAGAATAGAAAGAAAGAAAGAAAGAATAAAAAGAAAAAAGAAAGAAAAAAGGAAGAAAGAAAAAAAGAAGAAAGAAAGAAGGAAAGAAAGAAGGAAAGAAAGAAAGAAAGAAAGAAAGAAAGAAAGAAAGAAAGAAAGAAAGAAAGAAAGAAAGAAAGAAAGAAAGAAAGAAAGAAAGAAAGAAAGAAAGAAAGAAAGAAAGAAAGAAAGAAAGAAAGAAAGAAAGAAAGAAAGAAAGAAAGAAAGAAAGAAAGAAAGAAAAAGAAAAAGATTGATTAACAAAGGTGCCTGCAGGTGCACAGAAGGGCATTTGCCTGCAGAGGGCGCCCACTTCTATTCACACAAAGGCAGTAAACATGCTCTGCTTCTAAGTATGCTTTTCCCTCTATGCAAGAAGTATTTCCCCTTCATCCCTGGCCAATTCCTATGATGCTTGAAGATTGCGTGCAAATGTCAGCTCCTCAAAACCCAATCCCTGACTTTAGTTGGTGCCTTCTGCTTTTGGGCTACATCCGGTGGCTCTCAGGTGTTACTCCTGGATCTGCGCTTAGAAATCACTCCTGGCAGGCACAGAAGACCCAATGGGATGCCAGGGATGGAACCCAAGTAGGCTGCGTGGAAGGCGAATGCTCTACTTGCTGTGTTATCTTCCTGGCCCCTCATTCCCCTTTTCACAATTACATGTTTGTTTATGCCAACACTTTTCTAGGCATGATTTGTTCGGTAGCCTGAAAACTTTATGTCTGAGTCAACCTTTACCTCTCATTCTGTCTATATCACTTTGATGGCACTTAAAGTGAGTAGTTCCAAAATATTTGTGTATTTTCCTGGGTATGATCATGTGGAAGTATGTGGAATCTTAAAAATACAACCCAAACAAACAGAAACAACTTATAGAGTCAGGGAATACATTGGTGATTGTCAGAGGTAGAAATGGGTTAATGGAGATATAAAATACAGTTTTTCACCTTTGAAAAAGCTTCTAATAAAATTAATTTTTAGAAGTTCTCATAATAAAAACAACTTTGTGACAACGTGGTAACAGATGGTAGCTTACTGCGGTAGTCTTTTTTTTACAACTGAATTATTCTATATAAGAATCCAATACTTATGAATTGGATTCAAACTAATACAATATTGTATGCCTATTTCCTCAATAAATTTTTTTTCAGGCCTGAAGAGATAACGCAACAGGCTGAGCACATGTTCTGCATGCAAAATGTCTGTGTCCAATTCCTGTCACTGTAAGACATCCTGAGTACCAACCACTAGGCATGATTCAAAATTAAGCAAAACAAAATTGTGCAACATCGAGCGTTTTCATAAAATGTGAAGAGTAAGTTATTGAGTCACATTTATTTTCGAGATATTATATTATTGAATGCATCTATAAAACACAAAAGAGACAAACATCGGCATATTTTTTTTCTCCTAGCACTGAAATTCTAAATTTGCAGATGGAACATTCGGTTTTCAACTTTCAAGAAATCCTACCTTTACAGACAAAAATTCATCCTGAATGATGAAATTTTGCATCAATGCACTGAAAATATTTTCTCATGCCCATATTTCATGTGAACTTTCTTTAAATTGTAGGGGTTTTTTTTATTTGTTTTTTATTTGTTTTGCTTTCAGGCTACATCAAGCAGTGATTGGGGTTACACTGATTCAGGATTTGGGAGTTCCTCTGCATGGGATCCCAGAGACAAGGTGGTGCTAAAGATCAAATCTAGCCCACTCAATGCAAAGCATGTTTTCAGGCCATTGGGTTATTTCTCTCTAGAACTTTAAATTGCAATATAAAGAAGCTAGGTTCTTGGGGAAGTACAATTTTTAAAGAATGTGTATTCTGTCTTTATTAGTTTGTTAGTTTGGGGACCATATGGCTGTGTTTGGGGTCACTCCAAGTAGTGCTCAAGAAAACATGCATTGCTGAGGAACAGACCCAGGTCTTCCAAATACCAAGCACATACTCCACTCCTTTGAACTCTCTCTGGTCAAGAATGTGAATATTTTCAAATGGAAGAATTTCACCTGGAAATAGAAATTTCTGGCTTTCTGGAAAAATTAGGAGACCTCCTTCATGTTGTTATTTTACAGAAAAAAAGAAGCCAAAGAAAGAAAGAAAGAAAAAAGTTTCCTAAATAAATGGATGTATAACTTTGTACAATCTACCTCCGAACCAAAAACATTTCTTCAAAAGAATGCAGGCACACCTATGTCCAGTCCAGTGTTTACTACAATTACAAAAATATAAAAACAATTCAAATACTCAACTACAGGTGAATAGATTAAGGAGTTGTGGTATATATACACAATGACATACTATGCAGCTATTAGAAAGGACAAAATCTTATCACTTGATGGTATATAAATAAATATGAGGATATCATAGTGGGTGAAGTCAGTCAGAAGGAAAGGGGTCAAAACAGAATCATCTTTCTAATGAGTGCAATATATAGATACACAGCAAGGAGGCACAAAGGGCCAAAGGCAAGAGAAATGAGTTGGCCCTCAGAATCAAGTGTATGTTTTGTTGGGGAGGGGGAAAGGGAGAAATTAAAAGGGAGGGTCCTTTGGGACCTTGGTGGAGAGAAGTAGGTACTCTGGCTTTGGGGATGGTGTTGTAATGTTGTATTGCACAAAACCATCATTAACAGAACTATAAATCTGGCTGGAGAGGTAGCACAAGTGGTAGGGTGTTTGCCTTGCATATGCTAACCCAGGACAGACTGTGGTTTGATTTCCCCAGTGTCCCATTTGGTCCCCAAGCCAGGAGCGATTTCTGAGCACAAAGCCAGGAGTAACCCCTGAGCATCATGGGGTGTGGCCCCCAAAGAAAAAAAAGTACAATAAATCACAGTAACTTAATCAAGATTTTAAAAATGAATAGATGAATAATAAAGGGAAGACACTCTATGGAAGAGAAGAGGACAGCTAGGTCTCAAAGGAGGAGCATGTGTCCCAGCAGAGTGAGTGTGCAGGAGAGTGACATGGGCTTATGAACAAGAGCTACCATATGCATGGGTTTGTGGGAGAAAGAGGTGGGTCAAGGCAGATTAATGTACATGGACTGAGGATTTATATATATATAATATACACAATAATATCATTATATTAACCATATTAATTAATAATTGATATATCAATTAATGGCTATATGATTATATTAATATCAATATATTACACAGTGATACTATATAAATATAGATTTTATAATATATTAATAATCTATGATGTGATAATAAATAATGATATATTTTATATATTTATATTTAATACATTATACATATTGGTTCTTGAGCTACAGCTGGTGAAGCTCAGGGGTTACTCCTGGCTATGAGCTCAGAAATCGCTCCTGGCTTGGGGGACTATATGGGATGCTGGGAGATCGAACCACAGTCTGTCCTAGGCTAGTGTGGGCAAGGCAGACACGCCTTACTCTCTGTGCCACCTCTCCGACCCCTGAGGATTTATTTTTGCAGAGGTAAAATGAGGCATGAGTTTAAGGCATCTGAGACAGAGTTTGCGTCGGTCTTTAATCTTAGGACTGGGATTCCAATTTAGGCGCAGTTGAAGGCGATTATGGTTTCTTATGAGCTTCTGAAGGCACAGACTCAGCATGGAGAAGTGACTTGTGAGCTGATGTGCCCTCTGAGGAGTCAAACAGGCATGGCTTTGGAGAGAGAGAAGGGAGGGAGACCAGAGGAAAGGAGAATGAAAAGGCCATGCCAGGGTTTCCAGTCAGAAAACAGGGTGAAGGACAAAGCGATGATATTGGGGCATGCCAGAAGAAGAGGCAAAAAGCTCAGCACGGTTTTAGATACAATGAGTTTATGGTAGTGGAAGCTAGTTAAGAGCTAGAGAGCCCAAGGTGGAGCAGAGGAGAAGTTGCAGATGGAGCTGTGGCCATGAGGATGTGTGAACCCATGGTAACAAGTGCGCAGGAGAGAGCCACTTGCTGGCTAAATTTGGGAAGACAGGGGTAAGAAGGGAAGCGTGTTTGTAGGAAGAGAAGAGGAGGAAGGAAGATGCAGGAGGAGGAGGAGGAGGAAAAAATGTAGGAGACTTAAGAGGGGTACAAGAGTTGGGAGGTGATGGGAGTCACAGAATGGGGCCTCTTCTTCAGACTTATCCAAGAGGTCTCTTCTTTCTTGGCTGAAGTCAACAATGACCTTTGGAGAAGGGCTGGGACAGATGCCAAGGCACTGAGTGCAAGGCATTGAAGTGGGTGGCAAGGACGTGCCAGAACAGGTGGGAAAGAATCTTTGGAGCAATTTGCCCCTGAAAGGAGTGGGAAGCTCCCCCCAGTTGTGCCGAGCATGGAGCACATCACATATGCCAGCCCTCTGCATGGGTGTGTGTCTCTCATGTCCAGCCCTTGAAGAAGATTGTGGTCCCAGGTCAGGGACAGGAGGGGAAAAACTCCATTGGCACCCATTTCATCCAGATGTCTTTGCAAAGTCTCATTCAGTTGTTTTGTGAAAAGAAGGAAAGTTGAAGGGTATCGACTGATGGCTACTCCCCAAAACCAAGAACCTGATTCCCTATCTAGAAAAGAATTCTACTCAGCCATAAGAACAGATAAAAGGGCCCGGAAGTTAGCACAGCGGTGTTTGCCTTGCAAGCAGTCGATCCAGGACCAAAGGTGGTTGGTTCGAATCTCGGTGTCTCATAGGGTCCCCCGTGCCTGCCAGGAGCTATTTCTGAGCAGACAGCCAGGAGTAACCCCTGAGCACCGCCGGGTGTGACCCAAAAACCAAAAAAAAAAAAAAAAAAAGAACAGATAAAAACAGCAAAGTGTTTTTGCTGCTAAGTGAATGGATCTGGAAATTATTATGGTGAATGAAGTCAGTTAGAAGGCAAGGGCAGACACAGAATTATCTCTCTCTCATATGGGGGAGAGAAACAGAGTAGAGGAATGACAAATGGCCCAAAGTTACAGAACCTAAGAACTAGTCAACAAAATTGAATTTACCCTGTTCAGGGGGCACTTTGTGTGGTGTTTGAATATTGTATGCATGAAAGACTATTGTGGACAGTATAGTAAGTCACAGTGCTTAAAATTAAAAAGTAGATTTTTAAAATATTTTGCACTTTAGCACAAAGCCACTGAGAGACTGTGGGCTGAGCTCCGGCCCAGGGTCTAGAGAACTTGCTGCCCTCGCATCTAACATACAGCTGCTATCATATGGTGTGTGGCATCGCTGATATCTCAACTGACCAAGAGAAGCTATTTCTGGAGGCCAAGTTCTATTTTTTAATTAAAAGACTTTTTAAAAATTATTTTTAATTAATGAGATTTTAAAATTCTTTTTTATGTTGCTTGGACCACAGCTAGTAGTGGCTCAGGGCTTCCTGACTCAGGGATCATTCCTGGTGGATTGAGGGACCAGATGGAATGTAAGGGATGTAACCCAGGTCAGCCTCATGCAAGGCAAATTCCCTGTCCCTTGAACCATTGCTCCAGCTCTTTAGTTTTAATTCTGTTTTGTTTGTATGTTTTGGAAGATAGAAGTTGTTCACTTTATATTAAAAATAGTGCTGAACTTTTTTTAAAAGAAAAACTATTCATCTTGGGGCCTGAGTGATTGCGCGGTAGTATGGTGTTTGCCTTGCACACAGCTGACCCAGAATAGACTTGGGTTTGACCCCCGGAATCCGATATGGTTCCCCAAGCAAGGAGCAGTTTCTGAGCACATAGTCAGGAGTAACCTCTGGGTGTCACTGGATGTGGCCCAAAACTAAAAACATTTTTTTGTTTTGGAGGATTGGGAACTATACCCAATAGAACTCATGGACTCTAGCTCAGGATAATTTCTGGAAGGCCTCAGGAGTCCATCTTGATGCAGGGGATTCAAACTGGCATCAGTAGGATGCAAGACAAACAGCTTATTCCCATATTATATGGTGGACATTTTAAAAAGTGGAATTAAAACCATAGGCTAGATCATTTTCTATTTTCTCAACAGCATGCTGTGCTCTTGAACCTGTGAAATGGAGCAGAGCATTAGGTCAAAGCCTGAACTGTTTGCAAGCTTCAATGATTATTTACTGACACCCCAGAGCAGAGGAGAGTAACCCTTTACTTAATCTATGTTCAGTTGGTGCAGGCCATCAAAGAAAAAGACAGAAGGGATTTCCACTGCAGGGGAGACCCCAACATGTACTGCAGTGACTCCAGGAAGAGATCTTTGACTTGGCTTCCACCTTCAGGTACATATTAAAAAGCAAAAAGGGCTCACAATAGGAAACTCAACACAAAGTGTAGTGATGCAGTCAGGGAAATAATGACATTAACAACTATCATGACAATCTTAATGAGTGAGAGAAGTAAAATGCCTGTTTTGAATACAGGCAGTGGTAAGAAAAGAGGGAGAAGGGCATTGGTGGTGGGAGTATTGCATTGGTGAACAGACGTGTTCTTTTTATGATTGAAACCCAACTACAATCATGTTTGTAATCATGGTGCTTAAATAAAATTTTTATTAAAAAAAAAAGCAGAAAGGGAACTGCAGGGATAGAACATCAGATAAAGTACTTGTCTTGTATGAGGACACCCCGGTTTCTTTCCTGGAACTACATACATTCCTGGAGTCAGAAATAAGCAAGCCTTGAGCACTGCTAGGAGTAGACCAAAATATCAAAAGGGAACCCAGTTACTGTTGAACTTTACAATAGAAGATGACCAGTATCTACTAATGAAACCTATTCCAAATAATTAACTTGTATGGACAACTGGGACTTATTTTATTTCCTTTCCTTTAGCTCTTTCTTTCTTTTCTTCCTTCTTCCTTTCTCTTTTCTTCTTTCATTTCTTTCTCCTTTCTTTCTTCTTTCTCTTTTCTTCTTTCTTTCCTTCCTTTCTTCTTTCTTTCTTCCTTCTTTCTTTCCTTCCTTTCTTCTTTCTTTCTCTTTCTTCCTTCCTTCCTTCCTTCCTTCCTTCTTTCTTTCTTTCTTTCTTTCTTTCTTTCTTTCTTTCTTTCTTTCTTTCTTTCTTTCTTTCTTTCTTTCTTTCTTTCTTTCTTTCTTTCTTTCTTTCTTTCTTTCTTCTTTCTTTCTTTCTTTCTTTTTTTTCTTTTTCTTCTTTCTTTGTCTTTTTTTGTTTGTTTGTTTTTTGGGCCACACCTGGCTGTGCTCAGGGGTTACTTCTGGCTGTCTGCTCAGAAATAGCTCCTGGCAGGCACGGGGGACCATATGGGACACCAGGATTCGAACCAACCACCTTTGGTCCTGGATCGGCTGCTTGCAAGGCAAACGCCACTTTGCTATCTCTCCGGGCCCCTTTCTTTGTTTTAGTTCTTTCTTTCTTTCTTTCTTTCTTTCTTCTTTTTTTCTTTCTTTCTTTCTTTCTTTCTTTCTTTCTTTCTTTCTTTCTTTCTTTCTTTCTTTCTTTCTTTCTTTCTTTCTTCTTTCTTTCTTTCTTTCTTTCTTTCTTTTTTCTTTCTTTCTTTCTTTCTTTTTCTTTCTTTCTTTCTTTCTTTCTTTCTTTCTTCTTTCTTTCTTTCTTTCTTTCTTTCTTTCTTTCTTCTTCCTTCCTTCCTTTTCCTTCCTTTCTCCTTCCTTCCTTCCTTCTTCCTTCCTTCCTTCCTTCCTTCTTCCTTCCTTCCTTCCTTCCTTCCTTCCTTCCTTCCTTCCTTCCTTCTTCCTTCCTTCCTTCCTTCCTTCCTTCCTTCCTTCCTTCCTTCCTTCCTTCCTTCCTTCCTTCCTTCCTTCCTTCCTTCCTTCCTTTCTTTCTTTCTTTCTTTCTTTCTTTCTTTCTTTCTTTCTTTCTTTCTTTCTTTCTTGATTCTAGATTTCTAGATTTCTAGATTCTAGATGAATCCCCATCATCACATCTAGGCTTAGGCACCTATTCCTTGTTCTGGGTTTGAGGGTTCATGCTGTGCCAGAGAGTGAACCTGGGCCTGTGGCACGCAACTCAAGCTCCTTCACTATCACTCACACTGGAGTTTTCAATATCACTTCAAGGACCACCTTCAAGAATCAAGCCCTAAAGTTATGCGGGACTACTGACTCAACACTTATCTCTTGTAGACCCTGTGACAGGCATGGTGACTCCTGTTATACAAAGAGAGGCACCACTCATCTACCCACCATCACACTAGTGTGCTTCAAACTGGGATGCAGCATGTCTGTGATTTCTTTACTTTTCCCTTTGAATCTGAGAAATGCCCTTATTTCTTCATAATGCATAAGGGCAGGATGAGATCAGGCTGAGGACTGCTTTGGGTTTGGGATGGGGCCCTGAGACTATAGAAGGCTGGAGCAGGTAAAGGAGACCCATCCATAGGCAAGCTGCCTCCCTGCCTAGTACACAGCAGATGGTGAGGGTGTGGACAGCAGGCTAGAGCTCCTGGAATGGACTCTTTGGGCACAGGGAAATGGCTCTGGCCTGCCCGGCAATTACTCTGCAAGATGGCGCACTGGCCTTTGTCCTGCAAGGCTGTTCAAACAGATGCCACTACTTTGCATGAAGCCATAACAACTCTGTGGGAGAGGAAGATGCAAGCTTTATGGCACCTTAGGGACACATCAAAGACTGGTGAAGAAGAGGAGACATTGTCTTTATTGATGAAATAAATCATTTAGAAGCTCAGTCAAAGCTGCTAATTACATACCCTACACCAATCTGTGAAGTTCAAACTACAAGAGAAAGGGCCCAGAGAGATAGAGGGCAGGACATTTGCCTTGCATGCTGGATTGATCCACATCACCCTATATGGTTCATTAAACTCAGCTAGAAGTGATCCCTGAGCTTAGAGCCAGTAATAAGCCCTGCCCGTGACCACCTGTAGCCCCCAAATCAAACAAACCAACAATAAAAAAATTATAATATAATAGAGCTTCTGCCTTAATTTTGTTCAATAAAGCAGTGTTAGGAATCAAACTCAAATTTTATTCCTAAAAAAGTCCCTTTACCACTGAACCATATCCCTGGAGCTAAAACAGTTGAGGGGCCATTTCTGGCAGTGGAGAGGACCCTGGAATCATACCCAATAGCTGAGGTATGATGGTATATGATGCTGGAGAGCAAACATAGCCACTTGTATGTGCAAGGCATACAAGACCACCATGTGAAACACATCTTTAATCCCAGGGGCATTGCTTTTAAAGACTAATTGATGAGACTAAAATTAATTTTATGTCCTGCTTTTTGTTTTATGGCTTTATTTTAGTACTTCTTAAAATAGTTTTTATAATTATTGCTTTCATAATATCTTATGTCTTTTCTTTTCTTTTTTGTTTTGGTTTTGGGTCACATCCAGCAGCACTCGGGGGTTACTCCTGGTTCTGTGCTCAGAAATAGCTTCTGACAGATTCAGAGGATCATATGGGATGCTGGGAATCAAACCCAAGTCTGTCCTGGGTTGGCTGCATGCAAGGCAAATGCCCTACCACTGTGCTATCTCTCCAACTTCACCTTATGTCTTTTCTTAACATGTATAAGTTGGGTCCAGGGACAAGGTCCAAAGGGGTGGAACACAGGCTTTGAATCTAAGGTCCTGGGTTCAGTCCTCAGCATTTCATGGTAACATAAGTAGTGTCATGAGCAAATTTAGCACCCATTCAGGGTTATTCCCCAGAACTGCTTGATATACTGCCCAAAAATTTATAGCTTTGAGAGGAGCTCTACTTTAGGGATACAATGCAATTTGGGGCAGAGAATTACTTGGAAAGCAGGAACAGCAAGAGAAGTTTCCAGTGATCTCCAGACTTCTGAGTCAATAGCATACTTGCTAAAATGTGAAATTTCTACTCCTGTATTAATTCTGGAAGAAAGAATGTAATGGTGATCAACTCCGTTTGTGCTCTTACAGTAGTACTTTTTACTTATATGACCCACCACTCAGTTTCTTCCTGAGAAAGGTTTAGTTGGCCAGTTGATGCTACCACATAGCCTGGCAGCACTTGAGCTCCACAGAGAACCACAATTGAAGAGTAAGCCTGGGTGGATGTCATCTGAGAGAGAACTGGCTCCAAACAAGGCTTCATTCTCAAAGCCAAACCCCAGTCAGCCTGACTTCAGCTGAGGTTTCAGAGAGCAGCAGGTGCGAGGGTGGAGGATGCCTTCTTTGGGCAGAGAACAGTTGGAAGAAATACCTGGGTCCTGGGTCCATTGCTTTTCTGTGCCCATAGCTCCCTCGCCACTCCATCTGCAGATCTACTGGACTCCAGTAACTTCATTTAGCTTCCCAACTCAGGGTTTAGAAATGCAGCCATTGGGACATTTGCCAGTGCTAAATAGGTTTGAAGACTGCATCAGCCTTGTTGAGCTCAGTGGTGTCTGGCTCAGCTGTATCCTCTCTCTCTCTCTCTCCCTCTCTCTCTTCCTCTCTCTCTCTCTCACTCTCTCTCTGTCTTTCTCAACTGAGAGTTTCATGGTTTTATTTATTTATTTTTCTTGTTCAATCTCTGAGCCTTTATTTATTTATTGTTTTTTTTTTATAATTTTTTATTATGAATTATGAGAACAAAAGATGCAAAGAAAGAGGATAAGGTAAAGTTACAGTGGAAGGACAATCACCCATAACATAATTATCAGAAGAAGTCCCCTTGCTGATATCTTAACTTTGAATTTTCACCAAAGAAAGTTAAGATAAATAAAACAGAATCCATGTGCAATTACTTTTTCCCTCAAGTCCCCAGATTGTAGCACATTATAATATTTCTTAACAGCACACAAGGCAATCTAAAGCCATCAAACTTACGTAACTCCTTAAACATTAGAGGCATAGTATTTTTTATATTTCCATGTACATGCATATTAGCTTAAGTTAACCTCAAATTTTAAGTGGGTGTGTTTTAAGGATTAGAGTCAAAGGAGCACAGTAAAAATGGTGTTAGAGTGGCAATTGTTGTTTGCATAGGCCCACCAAAATATGGGAGGCATGGAAAGGAATAGCCTTGGCCTAAATACAAAGAGATCCTACCCCTGAAGTTTCCTGGCATAAGACCAGCTCTAGGCCTCAGGAAAGTTATCGTTCGCTCCAAGACATTGTCCGTAGTGCCAACACACTTATCACACAGTCTCTGTTGTTGGTCTCATGTTTCTGTATTAAAGATTCTGGAATCTGCATGTCCTACATTGAAGTCATGATGTGGAGTGCCTTCTCGTTTCACCTCACCATGAAAGGGGAATGCAGGAAGCCCTGTCCTGTAAGCAGGTTGTTGTTGTTAAGTCTTCTCAGTGTTAAGGGAAGTCTCTTTTGAGCAGGACGATGTCTGAGCAGTGGTAGGGTCTTTCGTGGTAGAGGATTGCTTCCAGGTGATGTTATAGACAAACCTCACCATAAAGGGGCAATACAGCAAGCCCTGTCCAGTAAACAGGTCATTGTTCTTGTTGTCTTCTCAGTGTTAAGGGATGTCTCTTTTGAGTAGATCGATGTCAGAGCAGCTGTAGGGTCGTCCCTGGTACAGGAATGCCTCCGGGTGATGTTATATACAACCTTGGATGTTTTGTAAATGTCTTCTGTAGATCAAGGGGTAAATGGAGAATGCCCATTCTTCTGAGGCCTGTGCCAGGTCTTTATGTAAATGTTCAGGGTGTAAGGTCTCATTGCACTACAAGATTTGTGTGTTCCCATTTCTATTAGATAAGAACTTATTGGTATGTATAGTATTTTCCCATGTCAGTGTGCCTACACAAACAAGATATAAAGCCACGTGGTGCTATCAGATATATGGGGGCATAAGAACATTTCCAACAAGACCCATGACTTGGTTCAAACATAAGTATTAAACTGAGGGATTCTTTCACACCAAATTCCATATTGAGCAGTTCACAAAGAGAAGATAAAAAACATGGGGGGGGGATCATCACTGTATAAGAAAGTATTTAGCATAAGTTATAGCCGTCAAGGAAAACACCCATAAAATGATGAAAAGATATGTGTCCTTTTTATGCCTTTTAAAATAGTTGGGTGGGTGTTAACTCTAGGGCACCACTTTGGTCTGTGAATTAGGACTCAACAGTACTTAAGTTAGAAAGGGTAATAAAGGAGTAATGATGATAGGAGTTAAAGAAGTTAATGAGAAATATGAACTTATGAAGGGGTATGCAAAAGGGCAGAGTACAAAATGGGCATTCTGCATACATAAAAACATAATTCAATGATAGTGAGTACTATTAATGTTTCTTGTGAGAGTACTATTAATGTTTCTTGTGAGAGTACTATTAATGTTTCTTGTGAGAGTACTATTAATGTTTCTTGTGAGAGTACTATTAATGTTTCTTGTGAGAGTACTATTAATGTTTCTTGTGAGAGTACTATTAATGTTTCTTGTGAGAGTACTATTAATGTTTCTTGTGAGAGTACTATTAATGTTTCTTGTGAGAGTACTATTATCGCCCCGCGCGATTTTGAAAATGTAGACTGGACAGAGATTACCAGTGCCAGCCAAACCTCCTCCTGCTAGACTCCCAGCTCCCAGGAAGGAGAGATCCTTCAAGAAGCTGGGAGAACAGAAGTTCAGAGCCCCACCCAGACCCTCCCTAAGGAGCCGCATGGATAGTGGGGGAAGGCCTAGGGTACCTTCAAGCTCCACCAAGGGACCCAACTCACCAGCTTGCCCAGGGGTGTGGCCCGGGGGAAGCCCTGGAGATTGGAGCAAGGCGGCAGAGGGGTGCTGGGGTTACCCAAATCCCGCACCCCCCCTAGGCCTGGCCAAGCAGGCCTCCGGCATGGCGTGGGCCTGCCAAACCTCCTCCTGCTAGACTCCCCAGTTTCATGGTTTTAAAGGATAAGTTTTACCCGTGTATCTCATCAGGATTAAGCAAAGGGTGAAAACTGCTCTGAATTTGACAGAATTCATCTCGAGTTCTATTGTTTGTTTTGTTTTGTTTATTTGTTGGATGGTTTGGGGGCCACACTGAAGGTTACTTAGGGGTTATTCCTGGCTTATGCTCAGAAATTACTCCTGACACGCTTGGGAGGGCCTATGGAATGCCAGAGATCGAATCCAAGTTGGCTGTGTGCAAAGCAAAGCCAAGCCCATCACTTCAGCCCCTTAACCTCAAGTTCTTACCCATTCTAGTTTTTTTAAATTTTTTTAAATTTACATGACAAAAAAAAATCAAGTCAAAAGGTGTTTTCAGTTATGTAGTATTTTTATGATTCTTTACTGTTGCATTAAATAATTAACGATGGAGCTGGATGGAGAAGGATGGAGGCCTTTATTCTTAGGCCATGGCCATGTGGCTTCATCCCCCATAAACCGGCGGGTCTGGGGTCCAGGAAAGCGATGGGTATTGAACTCACTCACAGGCAAGCTTCAGGAAGCATCAACTTTATTTATGCCTTATCCACCACATGTGTGGCCTATATCATAACCTTTTAAGCATTCAGCCATTCTTAGCTAGCCCTGCATCTTAACTCCTTTCAGCCATCTTCCCTTTGACCTCCATGCTGGCAAAAGACCAAAAGACCTAATCCCCTCTGGTTAAAGCCTTATCTACCTTTTCCAAGACCCCTCCCAGGAATGGGCGGGGTCTTGCAGGTAAGGTCAAGTTACCTAGGAAGAATGGGGGGATGAGGCTTCACTTTATCTAGTCCTACTTTTCATTCAGTCTCTATATCCATCCTGTCATTTATCCATTATTTTGTTGCACCAGGAAATTTTTATTAAATATGAAATAAAAGCTGATCCTTAATTCCATTATTCACATTGGTCATTTTTATTTTATACATACTATAACTTAGGACAAAAAGTTTTTTAGATGTGGTGAAAATTTCAGAATATAAACTAGACATCTTTTCCTCTGTGATTCGGCTTCACTTACAAATACAAAGCAATCTTTTTCCTTGAGCATCATGGAAGGGAATTGGACATTGAAACCAAATGAACGTGAGTTTATCTCCTACTTTCTGACTTGCTGTTTTAAATTTTGTAACTTTCTACTTAGGTATAGGATAATCTCTTCACTATGCTGTTAGAATTTAGTTTAAAAGTCTCTGTAAAGAAAGCACTAGTGTTGAATATGATGAACGGTAACTCCATATTAAGTGTCATTTTTCTCTTTCATTCAGTCTATAATCATTCATCAAATACTGTTTAACACCACTGAGTCAGACACTTAGTCACGTGGTAGGATACAGCAACAAGAACAGTTTTTGCCTTTGTGAATTTTATATTCTATAGTTAGGGGTCAGACAATGATCATTATCAGCCAAATGTTATGAAAAAAATGAAAATAAGATTAGAGAGAATAAAAGTGTGTGGGGAGGTTTGTATGTCTACACAGACAGATAACTTCTTTGATATGGTGACATTTAAACCAACCCAAAATGAAGTGACCAAATCCAAAATGATAGTTCAAAGATAAGGCACTTGCCTTGCATACAGCTGCTCTGCTTTGAATTTTCAGCACTGCCTATGGTACTCCCAAACATTGCTAGGAGTAGCCCAAATTTGTCACCTCTGATGGAGAAAGTACTATATGACACACCCCTCTTCACCAGTGCAACCTTCCCATCCGTCACAGTCTCTTCTAAAGAAATCTCTCTAGCCCCAGAGATCCCTTAAGCACAGAGCTTTGGAGAAGCTAACATGCCTCTAAATAACCTGGGAAGCCTGTTTAAATATAAACAGTGATTGCTACTTTGGGGGTTCACATTTTGATTATGGTCCACAAACCTGCCTGCATGTGCAGTCAGAAAATGCTATTTTTTTAATTTTTATTGTGGCCAAAGTGAATTACAAATCTTACACGATGATATTTAAGGTACACAGTGACAATCAATGAGGGCCTTTCCACCACCAGTGTTGTCATCCCTGTTCCCAAGCATATATCCCTTATCTCCTTCCTTTATCTCCCAGAATGCTTGTGTAACTAAAAGCATATATGTTAACACTAATGTAAACCATTTTTTTTGCAGTTCCAGATATTTTTACTATTGGTTTCTTAAATGTTTATAGTCAAAGGAGCACTGTAAAAACAATGTTAGAGTGGCAATTATCATTTGCATGGGCCCACCAAAGTATGGGGGTCATAGAAAGGAAAACTTTGGCCTACGTACAAGGAGACCCTATCCCTGAAGTTTCCTGACATAAGATCAATTCTAGGCTCCAGACAAACTAGTTTGTCCAATCCAGGTCATTGTCTGTAGTGCCCATATAGTTTTATTTTTCACACAGTCTCTGTTGTTGGTATCATGTTTCTGTATTGAAGGTCCTGGAATCTGTATATCCTGGATTGAAGTCAGGATGGTGCAGAGTGGCGTCTAATTTCAACTCACAATTAAAGGGCAATGCAGAAAGCCCTGTCTAGTACACAGGTCATTGTTGTTGTTTAAATCTTCTCAGTGTTAAGGGAAGACTCTTTTGAGTAAACCGATGTCAGAGCAGCGGTAGGGTCTTCCCTGAGAAAATGCTTTGATTTATGGATCGTAGCCCTTCAAGCAGGGGCTAAGAGTCAGGCAGCATAGATTTAGAAACAACTCCTTAGCTGGCTCTGATAAGATGCCAAAATAGAGACTGAGAACATGTGCTCAAGTTCAAGTGACAGGTGAAATAAATTAGCATGGGGGGTAAGTACTGGCTGTATTTCAGACCCTCGGTTAGATATTCTCTATTGGATCAGTCTCCTCAATAGAACCAGATGTGACACTTGCACAATTTTTATAATGTTATAAATGATTGCTATTCAGCTGCTTTCTTTGAATTCTCTTATTTCATGGAGGTAGAAACTACCCTGTTCATTTTACGGATGAGCACAATGTCTCTTCATGGATCTTCCCACAATCCAAGTGAGTAAATAGAAGTCCAGGCCTTCTGAGATTGAGGTGGGACTGTGCAATTTTGTTTATGACTGGTGTTGTCAGTGGAATGGTAAAGTGAAAGGAAAGAACAGAAAAAAAAAATCACTTGTGGGATTACAAAAATGGAAATGGAAAATAATTATGTGAAAAAAAGAACTCAGGGAGAATTGGTGATGACTCACAGCCTTTTTAGAAATAGGAGTATTTTAAAGTAGCCATAATTTTTAAATACTCTGAAAATGATATTAGCATCCCAAGACAGGAAAATAATTTTTAAAATATGTAAGAAACCAGGAGTAGGGTCCGGAGAGATAGCACAGTGGCGTTTGCCTTGCAAGCAGCTGATCCAGGACCAAAGGTGGTTGGTTCGAATCCCGGTGTCCCATATGGTCCCCTGTGCCTGCCAGGAGCTATTTCTGAGCAGACAGCCAGGAATAGCCCCTGAGTGCCACCAGGTGTGGCCCAAAAATCAAAAAAATAAAATAAAATAAAGAAAGAAACCAGGAGTAACTATGTTGGTATTAATACAATATTTTTTATCTTTTAAAAATTTTTATTGATTGATTGATTGTTTGGTTTTTGGGTCACACCCAGAGGTGCTCAGGAGTCACTCCTGGCTCTGCACTCAGAAATCACCCCTGCAGACTGAAGGCCATATGGGATGTTGGGAATTGAACCGTGTCCCTCCCGGGATGACCACAAGCCAGGCAAACACCCCACCACTGTGCTATCTTTCTGGCCCAATGCAATATTTATAAAATATTTAAAATTATTCACTGACAAAGGCACACCACAATTTCCCCTTTTTAAAATAATCTTGGACTCAAGAAGATAGTTGAAACTTTTTACAAACCTCTAGGCAGAAGTAAAGAGCACTATTTATAACCGTTACTTTTGCATTTATTTTAGAATAAATATTGGAAATAAAAACGTAGGCATAGGAGGTATTAAGTGGCAGTCACTCTCATTAACAGGCAGAAAATTTCTTTTTTTGGGGGTCACATTCAGCAGCACTCAGGGGTTACTCATGGCTCTACACTCAGAAATCACTCCTGGCAGACTCGGGGGGCCAGATGGGATGCTGTAATTTGAACCACCGTCCTTCTGCATGCAAGGCAAATGTCCTACTTCTGTGCTATCTCTCCTACCCTAGGCAGAAAATTTCTGTAGATCTGAACTAGTACTGAGGATCAGCATTTGAAAACCACCAGCCTAGAGGGTTCCCAGGGTTTTTGTAAGCAAGGAATTTCAATTCACTTATTTTATAAACTTTTATAGGACATGTGCATAGAGATATAGTCTGTCTACCCAAGTAGACAAGATACAGTCTGTCTGTCTAAGTTCCTTCAGACTTAGTAGAGTGTTGGAAAGCCATGTCAGAATGTGCATCTTCATTCTGTCATTTTACTTGTTTTCAAATTAATTTTACTTCTCCCCCTTCCCTTCTTGTCCATACACATTCCCTGTACCTCATTCCCATACAGAATACAGACTTGGACACATTGGAGCATGCATAATGAATAGAGTAGCAATACAAATGAGACCCTAACATTGCTGAGTTCTTCATGGTTCATTTTAGGAAAAATATTTTTGGAAAAATATATAGTTATCAAAATCTTTGCCCCTCGTGTTCCCTTTCCCAATCTTGTTTATATATGCCTGGTAAGTTCAGTTCACTTTTTGTTTTTTACTTTTTTTCAGTTCACTTTTTCAAATCAATTCTTTGACACACCAACCATTATATACAACCTTCATTGAATAGGGCTCTACTTCTTTCCTCTGTACACCAGATGATTTACTCGATGGTTCTCCTCTTACAGGGACACAAAGCTCTGTGACTGATGATATGGTTTCTTCCAAGAGGGCTGCTAAGGATTTATTTTTCCCCCTGTATCCATAGCATCTGGCCCAGGCACACTGCGTAGAGTTAGGTGTCAGCTATAGGCTAGATTGTTGATCACATTTTGGATCCCTTATTCCCCCACTAAGGCAAGACTTCCTCACCCTGTGGGTGAAGTTACATCTGGGTCTTTCCACTCACTGACCTCCCTTAAAGCATCATGCAGTGAATAAGCGATTCGTTCTCCCTAAATCCATATCAGCATTGGGTTGTTCTTTGATTTTATTTGGGGGGGGGGCTCACACCCTGCGGTGCTCAAGAATTACTCCTGGCTCTGCGCTCAGAGCTTGCTCCTGTCAGGCTTGGGGGACCATATGGGATGCCAGGATTTGAACCAGTGTCGGTCCTGGGACAATTGTATGCAATGCAAATGCCCTATCGCTGTGTTACCTCTCTGGCCCCTCTTTGTTTTATAAAGCAGTAGAACAGGAGAGAGAGAGAGAGAGAGAGAGAGAGAGAGAGAGAGAGAGAGAGAGAGAGAGAGAGAGAGAGAGAGAGAGAGAGAGAGGAAAGAAAGAAGAAAGAAAGAAAGAAAGAAAGAAAGAAAGAAAGAAAGAAAGAAAGAAAGAAAGAAAGAAAGAAAGAAAGAAAAAGAAGGAAAGACAGAAGAAAGAAAGAAAAAAGAAAGAACGAATGGAAGGAAAGAAAGAAAGAAAGAAAGAAAGAAGAAAGAAAGAAAGAAAAAAGAAAAAGAAAGAAAGAAAGAAAGAAAGAGAAAGAGAAAGAAAGAAAGAAAGAAAGAAAGAAAGAAGAAAAAGAAAAAGAAAGAAAGAAAGAAAGAAAGAAAGAAAGAAAGAAAAAGAAAGAAAGAAGAAAGAAAGAAAGAAAGAAAGAAAGAAAGAAAGAAAGAAAGAAAGAAAGAAAGAAAGAAAGAAAGAAAGAACAAGAGAATGATTTTTTAACTCCACATATTCCCTGAGTAGGAAAGCCTTATCCTGGGACACATCTGTTTCATTTCTGTGCCTGCTTGTATCTCTACACTAGGACACAACAGGCTGTGACAAAGCACAAAGCACTTCACAGCCATCTTCCCGAAAGTCCCCATTCTGTGCTGCTTGGCCAAAGCTAAGACCCAACTGCAAACAATGGGGATACTTGCTGGGAATTGTTCCCTTTCTGTGCACCCCCTAACAATCCCAGCTTCAAAACCTTAAGCTTGCTCTGAGTGCTGTCCTGGATTCCAGGTAATGAGAAGGAAGGCGATTGAATAAGTTTTGATCATGAATAAAATGTGAAAGCTCCCATTCCCAGCTTTTGTTTCCCAATGGGTTTCCTAGAGATATTTTTGTGTTCTTTTCCAAAACTTTCAGTCTGCCCTCGACCTCATAGAAGTGCCCACTCTCTGGAGCTGAGCCTACTGTGTTTTGAACTTCTCTGGCCTCTTGCCACTAGAACTGCATCATCCAAGATTATTTAAGTCAGGCTCTGGAAATAACCTCACAGCAGCTGGCCGTGTGTGGCCTCATTTGATTCTATTAAACAGTACAGCATGACCATCTAAGATCGTCTTCATCAAGAGAATGACTTTGAGGGGATTGGCCTCTCTATGCCTCAATTTCCCCATCTATGAAAAGAAACTCACTAATCATGGCGCCAACATCATAAAAACATTGTCAGACTTAATCCAGTTAGCATGTACATAGTGCTTAAACTAGGGCCCGGAACACAGAATGCATTCAATAATGTTCATCCTTACCATTTCATCATCTCACAAATCAGTAGAGAAGTAAGAGTTTCATGTTGATTAACATGGGGCCCAGAAATATGAATTCCCCGCTTAGTATCTTGTGTTTGATTCAGGCAAGCCAAAATGTGAATCCAGATCTTCGATTCTAAATTTTCTAGGTTCTAGGTGCTCTGTCCCCTAATAATGCACACCCTAGGTGTGGGGCTGCTGAGTAGACCTTGCATCTGTGGAAAACTATTGCTTTAAAAATGTATGGATAGATAAAGAAATCTCGGGGAAAAAATCTACTCCCATGATTTTCCTTAAACATTCAGTCATAGTCATTGGGAGAGAGACATTTTTGGGTGAGTTTATACGTTTATATGAGTTTATGTGCTTTAGTGTATGTTTTAACACAACTGGGAATCAGAAATAGGATGACTTGTATGGGCATTGCTTGTACTGGCATTCTTGCCAAATTCAAGACCAACTAGGCAGGGATAAGCATATAGGACAGAATCCTTACACCTCAGCATTTTTATTAAAAATTTCTCAAGGCTTGGAGTTGGAGAGATAGCACAGCAAGTAGGGCATTTGCCTTGCACATGGCCAACCTGGGTTTAATCTCTGGCATTCCAGGTGGTTCCCTAAACCTGCCAGTAGTAATTTCTAAGCACACAGTCAGGCTTAGAACTTAGAGCTACTGAGTGTTGCCCAAAAATACAGTCCCCCCAAAACCACCAAAAACAAAAAAATTGTCTAGGATTAAAGAGATAAATTTAGGGATAATATACTTGCCTTGCCCTTGACAGACCCTAGTTTTGTCCCTTACACCACACGTAATGCCCTAAGCCCCACCAGGAATGATCCCTCAACAAAAACATCCGGGAAATTCACATTTCTTATCACAGAGACCCTGGAGTAAGCCATGAGCACAACCAAGTGTGAACCCCAAAACCTATCAATAATTACATAACAAATAAAACAAAGTCCCTCAATAACTGAGCAGAGCAGTTTGGGTGTGAGAGAGTCACAAATTGTACCATGCAGAAGCTGCACTTATTGTACTGGATTTTTTTTTATGGATTTTTCCTATTTATGGAATACAAGGACCAAAAATTCTCCCTGTTTTCTTTTCGAATGCAAACCCTGGGGAGCTGAACTTTGACAATAACCCCATAAAAAAAAAAAAAAAAAGCCTGAGAAAGAATGCAACAGTAGCAGCAAGGTATTTATTTGCTTGCTTGTTTCCTAGAGTAATTTATTTATTTTACAATTTTTTTAAGGAAAGTTTTAGTTTAGATAACATGGTTATAATGGTGAGTGTCCATGGTATTAACACACAGAATTACTGTACCCCCCAACACCAAATACTCCACACTGTTTACCAATATCTCTCTGCCCCCCCCCAGGTTAGTGGTGAGATTTATAAAACACAAACTTTTGATCAACCAAAAGGAACTCTGAGATAATTGTCTACCACTTA
Organism: Suncus etruscus; assembly: GCF_024139225.1. Lineage (NCBI taxonomy): Eukaryota > Metazoa > Chordata > Mammalia > Eulipotyphla > Soricidae > Suncus > Suncus etruscus. The sequence continues at coordinate 8,227,600 of NC_064866.1, read as the reverse complement.
CAAATCCTGCAAAAATAAGTGTTGCGTGATGACAGATCCTTAAGTTCATTTTTTAATTTTTAAATCTTTAAAGTCTATTAGTATTGTTGTTACTATTATTATCATTGGCAAGATGATCTGCAGGACCAGTGATTGAACCAAATTTGGCTACATGCAAATAAACGATTTTCCTGCTGTTCTCTCCCTCCGTTCCTAGCACACTTCGTGGTGCTCAGGGGTTACTCTTGGTTCTGCACTCAGGAATCACTCAGGGGACCATATGGGATGCTGAGAATCAAATCTAGGTTAGCCATGTGAAATAGCAGTTGCCCTACCTGTTGTATTATTGCTCTAATACCTACTATCAATTTTTGGGGTTTTTTTTGGGGGGGGGTCACACCTGGTTGTGCTCAGGGGTTACTCCTGGCCCTGCGCTCAGAAATTGCTCCTGGCAGGCTTGGGGGACCATATGGCATGCCGGGATTCAAACCACCATCCATCCTAGATCAGCTGCATGCAAGGCAAACACCCTACTGCTGTGCTATCCCTCCAGCCCCACCCTACTATCAATTTTTTAAAACTCAGAGCCATGTGGGTTTTAGGTGGCAATTCCATTCATCAAGGAATTTGGTTCACTTGGGTTTTCTGGCTGTGATGGCTGCTGACAAACTGCATCACCATTAACTAGTACCTTGACTATGCTGAGACTGGCAAGTTGGTGCCAGAAGTCCCAGTTCTACCCATGGTCCTACTGTGGGAGGCACCCATGACTGTTCAGGAGTAGCAGTAGGAAGGATTCCCAGGCACAAGGAAAGCAACCCATGCCAGATGAACAAACAGGTCATGGATGTCTCTAAAAAAAGAACTGACTTCAACTCACAACAAGAACTCTCTGAGAGAAGAGTAGGAGCCATTCCTGAGCATGCAGCAAAGATCCTCACGGATCTACAACAGTTGTGTTGGCTGACACTGCATCATAATTCTTTCATGCTTCTTCTTGCCTGACTCACAGGAGAGACAAGGTCAGAGGACTCTTGTCACTCAAGAATAGTGGGGACACTTGAGAGAGCCCAGATTCTGCACCCACCAATAATCTCCCAATTTCCTTGTAGCCATTATAAAGTTTCAACCTTAACTCAGAAAGGTAGTCTCCTTGAAAGACAAGGAGCTGGAGTGGGTAGAGCACAGTGGGTAGAGCATTTGCCTTGACATAAGTACGTGGGGGTTCAATCCCTTGAGCACTGCAAGTACTGACCCCCAAAAAGAGAGCAAAGGAAAGAAAAAAAAAAAACAAGAGTTGGTGGCTGGAGAATGGTACAAAGGTTAAGGCACTTGCCCTGCATGCATATGACCCAGGTGCCCTGAGATCGATTGCCAGCACTGCATATGGTTCCCTGAGCTCCAGTAAAAGTGATACCTGAGCACAAAACCAGAAGCAATACAGGAATAACGCTGGTGGGAAGAAAGAAAGAAAAGAAAAGAAAGAAAGAAAGAAAGAAAGAAAGAAAGAAAGAAAGAAAGAAAGAAAGAAAGAAAGAAAGAAAGAAAGAAAGAAAGAAAGAAAGAAAGAAAGAGAGAGAGAGAGAGAGAAAGAAAGAAAGAAAGAAAGAAAGAAAGAAAGAAAGAAAGAAAGAAAGAAAGAAAGAAAGAAAGAAAGGAAGGAAGGAAGGAAGGAAGGAAGGAAGGAAGGAAGGAAGGAAGGAAGGAAGGAAGGAAGGAAGGGAGAGAGAAAGAGAAAGAAAGAAGAAAGAAAGAAAGAAAGAAAGAAAGGAAGGAAGGAAGGAAGGAAGAAAGAAAGAAAGAAGAAAGAAAAAAGAAAGAAAGAACAGGAAAGGAAGAAGAAAAATGAAAGGAAGAAAGAAAAAAAGAAGGAAGAAAGGAAGGAAAAAAGAAAAGAAAAATTAAGAGAAAGAAGAAAAAGAAGTGAAAGATAAGAAAGAATGAAAAAGAAAAAGAATGAAAGAAAGAAAAGAAAGAAAAAAGGAAAGAAGGAAAGAAAAATAAAAGGAAAGGAGAGAAAGAAGAAAGAAAGAAAAAAGGAAAGAGAAAGAAAGTAAATAAAAAGAGAACAAAAGAAGAAAGAAAAGAGAAAGAGAAAGAAGGAAGAGAATGAGAAAGAAGAGAACAGGTTTTCAATAACTTCTATGGCTTGTGCAATGCATTCAAGTACCTCCACTTGCGGAATCAGGGTCCACCATCATGTTCACCCACCCCACTTATGCAGCCAGAATAGCTTCAGATTTACTCCCCTACCCCAACTAAAATCAGTAAGTCTTGAGGACAGTTTCTGCCTTTTCCTTCTTGCCTCCCCATTTACTATCCCCAGCCCCTCCTCCGTACTGTGCCAGTCAACCCAGACTCACCTCCAGCACAATCTCCTTCATCTGGAACTGTTTCTGTGAGACTTTATCTGAAGACACAGGTTCATGGTAGTAGAGACAAAGCAAGTCATATTTCTTCAGAATCTGCTTGAAATTCTTCTCAGTCAGACTAACCACACGGTCCTTGCCATCATAGGTGGGGAAGTTCAGCCCCTCTTCTGACCTACAGGAGGACAGCAAGTAGACCCCCAAGACTAACAGACAGAGGCTCTTCATTGGGGAGACTTTTGTGTTTCTCTCCAGAAACTCCTTGGGCCAGAGAGAGGGTCGATGCTTTGCAGGGATGTGCAGAGCCGACGGGCAACCTGGCTTCTTTCTAGAGCTCTTCACCCCAAGTTTGGGATTGAGCTCACCCTGAAGTGGTTTCTGGATGGAAAGAGTGCAGCTGGTGAGTGTAGTTTGAGAGCCAAGTTGGGAGGCCAAGCCTCAGATACCTCGCATAGCTCTGCCCGGCCCCAAGCTCATCAGGAACTCCATTTTTAGGATGCAGTTGTTTCAGGCTAAAAATAAATCCTGCGATGAATTAAAAAAAAAAGTTAGATAGGATGCTGTTGAGGGATTCGCTGATAGAGTCAGTCAGGGTGGAGAAGAAGGCAGGAAGAAAAGAGCAAAGTCTGTAACTCTGAAATAAGGAGACCAGAAAGGACACAGGAAAAAAGACACTCAGAAGAAGGAGGAGGAACTGAGCCCAGGCAAGAGCTTTATTGTTGAATATACAGTGTCATATATTGTGTCATATACAATGTCATATACTAGGCCTTATGGAATCTGCCAGTTTCTTTTGCCCCTTCTTGGCAAGCAATTCAGCTTATCCCTTAACTTCTCCCTGCTGGTCTAGGATAGCATAGATTAATGGGTGACCCTTACATTAGACAACTTCCTTCCTTTTTTTTCCTTTGGTTTTTGGGCCACACCAGGTGACGCTCAGGGGTAACTCCTGGCTATGTGCTCAGAAATGGCTCCTGGCTTGGGAGACCATATAGCATTCTGGGATCAAACCCTGATCTGTCCTGGGTCAGCTGTGTACAAGGCAAATGCTCTACCATTGTGCTATTGCTCTGGCCCCACACACCTTCCTTTCTTGGCCTCCTGCCTTCTCTTCCTAGCCCCTCCAGCCCTTCCAGCCCTGGCCAGTCATTGAGCAAGGGTACAGATATACTCTCCTGTCAGCTCTCCAAAGGCCCCAGGGACCATGTTTTCTCTCCCACCTCCTATCCACAGTTGAGTTTGACTTAACCTAGGAGACTCTATCCCCACTTAAAAATCAAATATAAGTTCAATACCAGAGTTCCAGAGCGATCTCCATTAGGAGAGAGCAGAATCAACTTCAGACTCTGGCACTGCCTGATTCTTTGAGCACCAGACAGGGTCAGCACCGCTGGAAGTAGTCCCCCAAACAAAAACAAACCCATAAAGTTAAACACACACAAACCCCACCACAACCTCAAATTATCGATTGCTAGGTTCTTACTTGCATATTTAACTATGAAGGCAAACAACAACAATACCCCAAAACAGTACTACCTGACCATTACACAAACATACTCCTATACCTAAACCCTAACAATAATCCTATTGATAACCCAAGACCTTAAATTTTCCAGGAAGCAAGAGTAGGCCTAAATTTACCTAGTAGTCAAAATTTAACAACCAGCCAATACTATACTTGAATTTTTAACTTTGAACACAGAAAAAATTTTTCTTGTTTGTGTTTTGTTTTGTTTTTTAGCCACATCCTGCAATATTCAGGGATTACTCCTGGCTCTGTGCTCAGAACTCATTCTCTCCTGGCATGCTCAGGGGAGCTTATGAGGTGCTGAGGATTGAACCCAGGTCCTTCTAGGTTGGCCGCATACCAGGCAAATGCCCTACCACTGAGCTATTGCTCCAGCCCAAACACAGAAAAATTTAACATCAACCTTATACACAATCCCTAACATTAAACCTAGTCCTAATCCAAATTCTAACCCTAATTTATACTAGACCAGATCTCAAACAATGCCAAAAGCACCAATTAGCTTCAATTAAACAGTCATCTTGAGGCCGGAGAGATGGTGTGGAGGTAAGGCATTTGCCTCGCATGCAGAAGGTTGGTGGTTCGAATCCCGGCATCTCATATGGTCCCCTGAGCCTGCCAGGAGCGATTTCTGAGCATAGAGCCAGGAGTAACCCCTGAGCACTGCTGGGTGTAACCCAAAACCTACCCCAAAAAATAAACAGTCATCTTATTCTTATTTGGCAGTTCTCAGTAATCACTCCTAGATCTCCGCTCAAGGGTTATTTCTATCAGGTTTGGGGGATCATCTAAGTGTTGGAGACTGAATATAGATCAGCTGTGTACAAAACAAACACCCTACCTACTGTACTATTTCTCTGGCAGAATAGCCCCTTTCTCAATTTTCACACTTAATGGTTAACACAGGAAAACCAAACACCTAACCCAAACAAAATCCTAACCCTGATTCTAACCTAAACCTATAATTCAGATGATGTTAGCTGTTGACAAAATGATCAATTAGCCTGATTTTAATAATCAAACCATATGCTTACATTTTTAACAGTGAACAAAGAAAATCCAAACACCTAACCCTAACACTAATAATAATAATACTAACCCTAAACTCCCTTATATGATACGAATTCTGACCCAAGTTTTGATTTAAACAAGCAGTTAGTCAAATTTAACAATAATCCAGTAATTACCTGCATTTTCAACTTTGAACATTGAGGAGATTAACACCCAATTCCTCTAACCCTAACCCTATTTCTAAATTCTAATTCAAACCCTAATCTGTGATATGCCTGATTTTAATAATGCCAAACACTACCAATTGGCTTCAATTTAACAATGGCCCAATTCTTTACTTGCATACTGAACTATAAAAGCAAGAAAAACCTAACACCTAAACAAAGAGACACCTCACAGTTAACCAATCCTAACCCTAATCCTAATGTGAACCCTATGTTTGGCTAGCCATGATGGAAGCCAAAGATTAAATCTAGTATTTGCAAAAATGTAACCATCACTCAATACTTTTATTTTTAACTCTGAACACAGAAAATCTTCTTTTTTATTCAATAATTTGTATTGTGACCAAAGTGACCAAATTGTGATCAAATCTTTCACAGTAATATTTTAGGTACATAGTGACATTGAATCAGGGCATTCCCACAATCAGTGTTGCCCTCTCTCCACCCCTGTTCCCAGTATGCATCCCATATCCCCTTCCTTTAGCCCTGTCCCCAGGCTGCTAGCATAAGTGGTCCCTCTGTGTCTAACTTGTATCGATTCTGTTGTTATTGGCTTTTGGATTTGGTATCGATTCTGTTATTGGCTTTGGATTTGGTGTTCAAGTCTGATCATTTTTTAAATTTCTACTCAATGTTCATACGACTGTTCGGTCTTGGTACCATTCATTTTTTTCCCCTCAATTTATGAGACAGAAGAAGATGGTTCAGGGTATGTGGTTCTGTTTGAAAAGAAAAGAAAAAAATAAAAAAGAAAAAGAAAAAGAAAAGCAAGGAAAGGAAAACAAAAACAAACAAAAGAAACAAAACAAATAAAGAAAACAAAAATGGGAGGAGTCCATCTAGAGGTTATAAATATCAAGTTAAAAGAAGAAAGGGAAAAAAGAAAAAATAACAAAAAGACAAAAAAATACAAAAATAGTAGAAAAAAAACCCAAAACTACAATGACAATAACAACAACAACAATCAAACAAAATAACTGAAACCAGAGACTACAAAAAAGCATCACAGCAATAAAGACAACAACCAAACAATAATCATGAGCATGAAATAGAAAAAGAAAAAAGAAAAAACAAAAAAGAAAGAAAAATTGTGCTTTTTTTTTTTTTGCACAGGCACAGTAAATATTGGGGAGATTAGAAAGGGAGTTCCCTTGGCCTAAGAGATACAGGTTTTCTTCCCCCTTGAAGCATACTAGCATGGAAATAACAACAGGCTCCAAACATGCTCCTTTTCACTCCCCTAGGTATTTTTATGGTGCCAGGAAACTTTCTGCTCAGTCATAGATGATAAAATCAGGACTCTGTAACTAGAGGTTTTGGTATTTGCACAGGTCATAGGATAAAGCCTAGGATAGAATCTTTCTTTACGGTTCTAGAAGTTCTGTTCCATCCCTGTTTGAATATGGAAAATCTTAACAGCTAACCACTAATCCTAACAGCTAATCGCCACTCCTATCCCTAATCCTAATTTTAATCTATACTAGACTGGATTTAACCAATGTGAAAAATTACTAATTTAACAATTGCCTTATTTTAAACTTGTGTCTTTATCTATTCACACATCACTACACCCTTCAAGTCCATCTACGTTGCAGCAAACTGAGATGTCATCATGTCTCATTACTGAACATCTATTGGTGTTTCCATTATATACCACAGTTTCTTCATCTACTCATCTGTCACTGGATATTTGTTTGTTCCCAGCTCTCACTATTGAACTAATAATGTGGTGAACAGAGTTGGGTATAAGTTTTTTTAAAATGATTTTTTTTGTTGTTGTTCTTGAGGTGAATGTTCAGATATAGAATGTGTAGAAAGGCTAATGGCCAAGGCATTAAAAAATCTTAAAATTCAAAAACAAACCAAACAAAAATATCAAAAAATAGGATAAAATATGAACAGATGCTTTCTTAAAGATGACGTATAGAATGTTGATAGGCACATTAAAATAGTCATCATCATTGATTATCAGAAAATTATAAATCAAATTAACAATGAAGTTCCACCTAAATTAGTGAGAATGGCCTATAGCAAAGTGTAGAAATAAGTGTTGACGGTGTGGCCAAAATAATTTCACTGCTTGTGGAACTATTGACTGGCTCAGTCTCTTTGTAAAAAATATTTTGGAATGTCTCAAAAATTATAAACAGAACGTTCATATTTCTTTTCTATATTGACTATCAATCTTGTTTGGCCCCTTTGCCTTCTCAAGAGACAGTCTGGTGGGTGAGGGGAACTAGAAGCCAAATTCCTTTGCAATTGAAATGCTTTTTGGAGGATTATGTGCCCTATATAATTCTCAATTTCTCCATCTCAAACACAAATTATGTTAACTGCAACCTAAGGACAGAAAAGGACAGAAGTGGACTCTTGGCAGTGCACTGAAAACAATACAAACACACACAAGGTGAATGTCAGTGATGCTTTCCCAAAGCTGATAGAATATTCTAATGCAAGGCTACTTTCATTTAAAAAAATAAACAAAAAATTAAAGATAAATAATTGCTATACAATAAAGTTGGGTCACAGTGCCAGAAAATTATGGGACAATGCAAGGACCCAGTCACAGGACTGTCTGCCAGTTTCAGAAAGTAATGGCTTGGGAAACCTTTCCTGTCTGTTCCTCCTGGAATTCAGTGGACAGAAGTGATCTGGAGTCATTTCTCACAGGTGAGCTAGCTGAGATTCAGAGAAATTCACCATTAGATTGCATTTATGGCCTTTAGCTTGAGAGTTCAGCTCTATCCCAGAGGGAGCTTACTGGTTTGGTGGCAATTCCCTGACTGATCCCTCTTTTTTCCTTTCCTTTTTCTTTCTTTCCTTTTTCTTTCTTTCTTTCTTTCTTTCTTTCTTTCTTTCTTTCTTTCTTTCTTTCTTTCTTTCTTTCTTTCTTTCTTTCTTTCTTTCTTTCTTTCTTTCTTTCTTTCTTTTTCTTTCTTTCTTTCTTTCTTTCTTCTTTCCTTCCTTCCTTCCTTCCTTCCTTCCTTCCTTCCTTCCTTCCTTCCTTCCTTCCTTCCTTCCTTCCTTCCTTCCTTCCTTCCTTCCTTCCTTCCTTCCTTCCTTCCTTCCTTCCTTCTTTCTTTCTTTCTTTCTTTCTTTCTTTCTTTCTTTCTTTCTTTCTTTCTTGTTTTGGTTTAGGGGCCATACCCTGTGACACTCAGGGGCTTTGCAAAGTCTCAAAAATTATAAACAGAGCTTCCATATTTCTTTTTTGCATTAGCTATCAATCTTGTTTGGCCCCTTTGCCTTCTCAAGAGACAGTCTGGTGGGGTTACTCTTGGTTCTGCACTCAGAAATCACTCCTGGCTCTGGCGGACCATATAGGATGATGGGGGATTGAACCAAGGTCCATCCTGAAATCTCCTGACTATTTTTAGTTTAGTTCTCAGCTTTGGCTTGTAATCATCAGAAGGTTACTGGTTAAAAGCCTTTATGTGGATGGTTCCTGTTTCCAATTCTAGACTTCAGGGGAGATAAGAGGACGTGAAGTGGAGTCCTAGCCTAAGCAAGAACTAGATTACCCTGACTTTAAGTATCTGCATTCCTCTACCTGCCATTTATTTATTTATTTATTTATTTATTTATTTATTTATTTATTTATTTATTTATTGGTTTTTTGGACCACACCCGGTGATGCTCAGGGGTTACTCCTGGCTATGAGCTCAGAAATCACTCCTGGCTTGAGGGACAGTATGAAATGCCGGGGGGGGGGGTCAAACCGCAGTTCATCCTAGGCCAGCTGTATGCAAGGCAAATGCCCTACCACTTGTGCCACTGCTCCGGCCCCTGCCCTTTATTTTTTTATATTTGTTTTTTTGTAGTCCTACTGTGCACCAGCGTCAATGAATTTATTTCAAAACTGGGAATGTCCCTGACATTTTGGACTTGGCACCATATCCTGCAAAGCAGCTATTTCACTCTGATTCAGTTGTAGCCCAATCAACATGCCCTGAGCTCCAAGCATGGTGCTCATGCTAAAGCATGCAGTTCTCCATGTGCTGTGAACAGGTGAATACGTGTGGATGAAAAGCCAAGCATAAAATAAACAAATACAAATAGGAGTCAACTGTTGCCACAATACTGGAGTCAGGCCCCTTGTTTTTGCTAATGGTTTCCAGTCTCTAACTCCGTCTCTTCATTGGCTTACTATTGACAAGTGGGCAGGAGGGCTGCAAAAATTTATGAATTTGATCTGCACCATCACATCTTTTATTTTTTTGTTTGTTTTTTTGAGTCACACCCAGAGACACTCAGGGGTTACTCCTGGCTCTGTGCTCAGAAGTCGCTCCTGGTAGACTCGGGGGACCATATGGGATGCCAGATATCAACTGGGGTCCATCCTGTGTTGGTTGCGTGCAAGGCAAACACCTTACCACTGTGCTGTCTCTCTGGCCTCACGTCTTTAATTTTTTAATGAAACGTTGGAGAAGGTTTCTCTTCAGTAGTGCCAGTGGGTCAACAGCCACTTCCAGTGAAGCTTAGCTTTGTGGTGGAGTGGTACAGAATAGATGGTTCAATGTTTGGGTTCAACCATACCTGAAGGTCTAGGGCTAACTGAGCAACGTTCAGAGATCTACTAGGTGCCAGAGATAGAAATCGGGACCTCCCTCATATGACTCAGCCCTATGAGCTACCCCAGGCCTTGATTCTATAAAAGAATCAAGAATTAAACTATACCCAGCCACTCATTTGTTAAGTACATATCTTTATTTTTTTAATTGCATGCCAACTATTTTCTTACTTATTCTCAGACTCTTCCCAGTTCTCTTAATCTCACAGAAGTAACCTTTTCTTAAATGTTTTAAAAAACTTTATTGATTGATTGATTGGTTTTTGGGTCACACCCAGCAGCGCCCAGGGGCTATTCCTGGCTCTGCACTCAGAAATCACCCCTGGCAGGCTGGAAAATCAATACACAGGGAATCAATACACTGAAAACTAGAGTTCCTTGTGCTGACATCCTAGAAGAGAGATGAATGATTTGGCTTGTGTCTCCCTGAACCCGGGGAAGTCAAGCAGAACTAAGTGTTCTGAGAATAACTGCCAAGGGCAGGGAGAGCAATGGCAGCAGGGAGGGGCAGCTCTGGGGACTAGTGGAAGAGGAAAGCATGTGTGTTGAGTGGAGTGCATGGCAGGGAAGGGAGAAGCAAGGACCCCCATCCATCCCACCCAGGGATAGTATGAAAGGATTCACCAAGCAGGTGGATGTCGCCAGACAGACATACAAGATTCTTTAGGGGCTAAAGCTGTGTCACAAGTGGTAGGGCATTTGCCTTGCATATGCTAACCTAGGATGGACCATGGCTCGATTTTCCCCCCCCCCCGCATCCCATATGGTCCCCCAAGCCAGGAGTGATTTCTGAGCGCATAGCCAGGAGTAACCCCTGAGCATCACCGGCTGTGGCCCCAAAACAAAACAAAACAAACAAAGATTGCACCCTTAGGAGGCTCTATATCTTCTTTCCCAGAGTCAGCTTCACTTGGCTCCTGAACTGAAAATCCATTAAATAGAGAATATACACCTATTGCAGTCTATAGGCAGGAAACCCCATACAGCTCAAACACAGTTTAAATAGTGTTGCTAAGTGGTCAGGTGTGGGTGTACCTATTTAAAACCCTAGACCCACCCACTTCTTGGAGGGGTCTTGGGAACCGGATAGTAGGTGTAACCTTACCTGCTAGACCCTCCCACACCTGGGAGGGGTCTGGGAAATGTTATATAAGGCTTGGACCAAGGGAATTCGGCCCCCCTTTGGCTCTTGGCCCTTTCTGCGCTGCTGGGCGCTCTGAGGAAGATGGCTGAAAGGAGTTTAGATGCAGGGCCAAGAATAACTAGTGCTTAAAAGGTTATGAGATAGGCCACACACATGTGGTGAATAGGGTATGAATAAAGTTAATGCTTCCTGAAGCCTGCCTGTGAGTGAGTCTTGATTACGCCGATCACCTGGGCCTGGAACCCGCCAGCTGGATGGGGGATGAAGCCACGTGGCTGGGGCCTAAGCACAAAGGCCTCCATCCATCGCCATCCAGCCCCATCGCTATTTATTTAATTCAACAGTCAGGAGACTTGGAATCTAAGCTTTTCTGACTGAAAAGGCCTGGTTTGGAGGGCTTGGTCCCATCTTCCAGCTGCTACACTTCCTTTTGTTGCTGGGTTTTTTTTGTTTGTTTATTTGGGGAGTTGTTGTTGTTTGCGTTATTTATGACCACAACCCCTGGAGGTCGAGGGGCTACTTAAAGCTCTATGCTGAGGCCATTTCTGACAATGTACCAGATACAGGATGGAACCCACTCTGGCAGCAAAGAATACGCACTGTCCAGATTAACCTCCCTCCAGTTCTCAGCCCCAATATACTCCTTTTTCACAGAGATTTTTCACAGAGATCCTCTGTTCCCAAATATTCTATACATTTATTTTTTAAATATAATAGAAACCATTTATTGTAGTCTTAAATTTAAATTTTGTTTTTTACAAGTCTGTTTTTGTGCTCGCTTCGGCAGACATATACTAAAATTGGAACGATACAGAGATTAGCATGGCTTCTGCTCAATGATGACACAAGTCTGTTTTTATTTTTTATTTTATTTTTTTCGTTATTTAAGCACCATGATTGCATACATGATTGTAGTTGGGTTTCAGTCATAAAAAGAACACCCCCCCCCCAATTCACCAGTGCAACATTCCCACCACCAATGCCCCCACATCTTCCTCCTTACAATAATATCTTTGTTTTTCTTAAAACCCATAGATGAGGGTTTATGCATTGAACATTTTCTACATCCTTGGAGAATTTGATTTTTTTTTTCCAGAGGCGGCCTTGGCACAATCCATGCGTTTGAGGAAGTTGGGTGGAAGTCACCCACAGAGGAAGGTTTGCTGGGCCAGACCTCACTCCACAAGCCAAAGCTTGCCTCTCCTCCGGGGCTGAGTGTGCAAGTGGCTGTCGCCAGAGGCCCCTTCTCCGGCTAAAATGCTCCATCCAGTGGACAAAGTGCAACATGGCATCTTTCTTTGTTTGATCCGCCCCACCCACCTTCCAAAGGGTCCCCTGGCTTGGGAGAATAAGGCCTGCAGATCTGTTAGATGAAAATCTCAGCAAAGCTTGGACAAGAGCCCAGTGCTGCAGGAACTCTGTTTTTTTTTCTAACCAGCTCAGAACAAGTGAAGTAGCAAAGCTAGGACCTGCCTTTCCTGTTACCTCTCTCTACCAGGCTGTGCCCTGATTCCCTCCAGTCCTTAGAAACTACTCAATTGAATGGAAGGAAAATGATGATTGTGGGCTGATAAAGTCCTCCCTGGTAGCTCTTTTGACTACACTGGGCTGACACTTCTTCAGGGAGGCCCTCAGGGTGGACGCAGGTGCCTTTCTCTCTCCCCTCTTAACCCCCTTTCTCCTTGGAAACGCTCCTCCCCTTGGGCCCTGGGGATCCCTGCACCCTCATGGGATCCAGCAGCATCTGCTCTGGATCCTTGCAAACCAGCTTGGCTTATAGTTCGCATTAAGTATTTATTTAATAAGATTTAAGCACTTACTTGGTGTCACATCTTCTTTAAATTACCTTACAAATTTAGCTCCTTCTTCTGCACACCCCCACGAAGCTGCTAAGTTGAGTTTTCCTAGTTAGAGTAAACAGAAGCTAAGAGAGGGTGTTTTTGGTTCCTTTGTTGGAAGTCACTGGCCTCTCTTCCCAGGGCTAATAAAAGGGAGAGCTGGAATTTGAAGATAGATATGGCCTCTGTTCTTTTACTACTTGTCACCAGCAGCCAGCTGCCAGCCAGGAAAATATATGGCTGCTCACAATGGAGCCTATTCCTTTCAAAAGATGGGTTGGGCTCTGCACCCATTCACCTCCTATATTTTCTTTTTTCTTTTTAAAAATTGATTGATTGGTTTCTGAGCCACACCTGGCAGCCCTCAGGAGTTACTCCTGGCTCTGCACTCAGAAATTGGTCTTGGTAGGCCAGGGACCTACAGAGGATGCCGGGAATGTAACAGAGTTCTTCCCAGGTCAGCTGCATGCAAGGCAAATGCCCCTCTGCTGTGCTGTGTTATCTCTCCGACCCCTTCTAGATTTTCTGAAGAAGAGAGAAGAAAATAATGTGTTTAGGGCTCCCGTGAGTTACTCTCTGTGTTCATTAATATGTCATCTGATCCAAAATCAATAAAGCCGAGTATTGTTAGGGAGGAAGCAAGAAGGAAGAGGCCAGATAATCAATACTTTTGATTGGTCTCTCATTTACATATGCAATCTGATTGGCCAGTCCCACAAATCTTTATATGTATATATATATATATATATATATATATATATGGTCAAACTTTTATATACTACATATATATTTATACATATATATATATATATATATATATACACACACACACACATACACACATATGGTGTAACCAATGAGAAAGCTTTACCACCTTTGGGGTGAAGATAGTTACACATAAGAGCAAATCACCAAATATGAGTTTGCTGTTGTTCTATTCTTTTTTTAAAAAAAACTTTATTTATTTATTTATTTATTGGTTTTGGGGCCACACCCAGCACCCAGCAGCGCTCAGGTTACTCTTGACTCTGCACTGAGAAATTGCCCTTGGCAGGCTGGGGGACCATATGGGATGCCTGGAATCCAACCAGGTCCCTCCCGGGTCGGCTGCATGCAAGGCAAATGCCCTAGTACAGTGCTATCTCTCTGGCCCCAGTTGTTTTAGATTCTTGTCACATTTCTGATTGGTGCTAATGAGGGACATATATGTTCCAGTAAAGACTCAGCAGACATGCATCTCTGTATGCTTGATATTAATTTCTTTATTTTTGTTTATTTGTGGGCTACACCTAGCAGTGCTCAGGGTTTACTCCTGGCTCTGAACTCAGAAACCTGAGTATCTGGGTTGCCAGGCAGGCATCAAAACCATTTCAGCCACATTCAACTCAAGTTCCCCATGCACTGTATTATTGCTCCACGCATCCCCCCACCCCATGCATGCTTTAAATGATGAACCCTTAGAGATAAAGATATCTGCTGGTCCTCCTACTATTCTTGCAAACATTCCCAAAGAACCTGCATTTAGTCAGATCCACTGCAATTAGGCTTTAGTAAAGCTAATCACCTACCCACATCAAACACCTGATCAGCAACAGAGGCCAGATATGGACTCAGCTCTATCTGTTTTGCCATAATCCCAGCTGAGTTTCCCTGAAGAAAAAGCAGGGCACGTAGAATTCACATGACAAATAAAGGGAGAGGCTGAAGAGATAGTGCAATGCTTAGGGTTTGATCCTTGGTATCCCCAAGCACATAGGAGTAATTCCTGAGTGCAGTGTCAGGAATGGTCTCTCAGCACCACTGGCTGTGACCCTCAAACAAACAAATCAACAAATTAAATACATAAATAAATACATAAATGGAAGCCAGAACAAGAGTAACAAGTAGGGGAAAGGGTGGGCAAAAGAAAGAAAGAAAAGGGGCCGGAGAGATAGCATGGAGGTAAGGCATTTGCCTTCCATGCAGAAGGACGGTGGTTCGAATTCCAGCATCCCACATGAGCCCCCGAGCCTGCCAGGAGCAATTTCTGAGCATAGAGCCAGGAGGAACCCCTGAGTGCTGCCGGGTGTGACCCGCCCCCCAAAAAAAACAAAAAAATAAGAAGGAAGAAAGGAAGAAAGAAAGGAAGGAAGGAAGGAAGGAAGGAAGGAAGGAAGGAAGGAAGGAAGGAAGGAAGGAAGGAAGGAAGAAGGAAAGAAAGGAAGGAAGGAAGGAAGGAAGGAAGAAGAAGAAGAAGAAGAAAGAAGAAAGAAAGAAAGAAAGAAAGAAAGAAAGAAAGAAAGAAAGAAAGAAAGAAAGAAAGAAAGAAAGAAAGAAAGAAAGAAAGAAAGAAAGAAAGAAAGAAAGAAAGAAAGAAAGAAAGAAAGAACTTTAGCTCAGGAGGAAATGTAAGAAAGAGCACATAAATGGGAGGTTTAAGTTCAATTTGTTCTGGAATTAGAGAGAAAATAGGTTTCTCGGGGATGCTATGAAGAGGGACAAAAACAAACAAACATAAAGAGGAAAGACTATCAAAGTGTCCAAATGAATAACGCTTCCACTCTTCAAAGACTCCCACATCCTAATCCCCAAACCTGAGACTATTATGCTACTTTCCACATTAGACATTTTGAAGATTAAACTGGGGGTTGAGTTGAGTAGAAAACAAAAATGGATATTTCTTGTGGGTTCAATATGGTCACAGGATCCTTCAAAAGAAAGGCAGGAGCATTAGAGTGAGCCATGAGAAGGATGGAAGCTAGAAAGATGCAGGGCTAGAAGCCGAAGGAAGCGGGAGTTACTGAGAGGTGGACATAGAAAGGCAGTGAGTCCCCCCAACACCCAGAAAGAAGGTTGTCAGCTCACTATTAAGATCTTCATTTTTTTCTAAGACATAAATTTGTGTCATTTAAAATGCAAAAGTCTCTAATTTGTCCCATGATTATTAGGGAGCTAACGGGCAAATCCAGTGAACATTGACTGCTCAAATGAAGCTTGGATGCTTGGCATGGGCCTCACTGCGTAACTGTGTATTGTCTTCTTCTATAGCCTTTTAGAAAAGGATGCAAAAACAATTCAGCTACTGCCAGAGCGAGAGCACAAATGTAAGGGCATTTGCCTTGCATGCAGCCAAACCGGGACAGATGGTGGTTCGAATCCCATCCCAAAACTGCCAGAAGCAATTTCTGAACACAGAGCCAGGAGTAACCCCTGAGTGTCATCGGGTGTAGCCCCAAAACCAGTAAAACAAAACAAAACAAAGCAACAACAATAACAACAAAGAACAGTTTAGCAGGACTCAACTCATCAGGCTCCTCTCCCTTTTGATCTCTCTGGCCCACCCAAGAAGTTACTGTTATCTCTAATGATCCTCTCATTTTGTCAAATTCTTTTTATTTTATATATATTAATTTTTTTATTTTATTATTTATTTTTATTTTATTATTCTGATTTTTATATATTTACTTTTTTATAGTTTCACACAAGCTTTAAAATCCATGCAATTTTAACAAAACATATTTATGTTGATAACAATTTTTACTGGGATGCTAGCATTTAAATTGAATTTATATCAATTGGGGGATTGACATGTGATAATATTAATTTTTGAAATATGAATAAAATATGAGTTTTACAACTCCTATTTTTCATTAATTTGGAAATGGATTCTAGACATTAAGCTCAGGATTCATATGAAAATGACGTATGTATCTTATCTGATCTGCACCCCTGGTCAGTCTTCAATTTCTTTCAGTAAACTTCTAGGGTTTGCAGAATACAGTTCTTAATATATTTTTGGTCCAGTTTTATTTAAATGTACTATGTATTTTGATAATAGTAAAATAATACATTTTTATTTTTAATTTTTGTGATATTATATAGAAACACAATTGATTTTTGGTATTAAGCCTAGATCTTCTAAACATTCTTGACTCAAGATTTTTAGCTTAGTCCAATGAATTTTCTACAAAAAGTTATACCAGGGACTGGAGTGATAGCATAGCAGTAAGGCTTTTGCCTTGCATGCAGTTGACCAGGAGATGGACCCAGGTTCAATCCTCAACACCCCATATAGTCCCCTAAGACTGCCAGGAGCGATTTCTGAGCACAGAGACAGGATTAACCCTTGAGCGCTGCTGGGTGTGGCCCAAAAAACAAAAGAAGGAAGATGAAGAAGAAGAAGAAGAAGAAGAAGAAGAAGAAGAAGAAGAAGAAGAAGAAGAAGAAGAAGAAGAAGAAGAAGAAGAAGAAGAAGAAGAAGAAGAAGAAGAAGAAGAAGAAGAAGAAGAAGAAGAAGAAGAAGAAGAAGAAGAAGAAGAAGAAGAAGAAGAAGAAGAAGAAGAAGAAGAAGAAGAAGGAAGAGGAAGAAGAAGAAGAAGGAAGAAGACTTTAGAACCGGCAGGCAGACTGCTGCAGAAGCTGGATTCCCTGCTGGGGACATCAGGCGGGGAAAAGACACGAATCTAAGCCTGCGCAGAGGGGCCCAGCTGTGAGTGTGAACTGTGAATATCTGTCTACTGTCCTCTCGCGTGAAACTCTTGGGAGTGGGGCAAAAGAGGCTCCATCAGAGCACGGCCGCTCCGCTTCGCTACGCGGCCGTGCGCCCCTTCTAAGAAAAGAACACCATTGCAACAATAAGAAAAAATCACACTAAGAACTGTGCTATATCAGAGAAACAAGCATTTCTCTCTGGACTGTCTTCTCTGTTACATGCTCGGGCCTAAGATTTGACCCAGTGTGAGGCTTCATCCACGGAGGACTCCCCTCCCTTAGAGGCAAGTCAGCCCATCCAGAAAGGGAGGAGCCTGAGGAGTGTGCTACCTACATCATATAGACAATGAATACCACCGCAACACGTAGAAAAACCCACAATACAAGTGTGACAATGGGGAAACAACGCAGGCCAGCATCAGACATAGAGAATGAAGATGACAATTCTGAGGACCAGATAACGACTGAACAACTAATCAACCTCTCAGATAAGGACTTTAGACTAGCAATATGGAAGGTGCTCAACAGACTCCAAGAAACCATGGATCGAGTTGAACAGAACACTAATAAGAACCAAGAAAATATGAAGGCAGAAATGACAAAACTCCAAACTGAAATAACATGTCAACTAACAGGACTGACAAAGTCAGTAAACGAAGTGAATGACAAAATGGATAAGCTCTGGGACAGGGTATCAGAAGCTGAGAATAGACTTGGTGCTGTGGAAGATGAGATACATAACAACTCCATACAGCAGGAGAGATTGGACAAAAAACTTAAAGCAAATGAGCAGACAACGGAAAAATTAGTCAAAGAATGGGAACAGATGAAAATAGAAGTCTATGATAAGATCAACAGAAACAACTTAAGAATCATTGGCGTCCCAGAGACCCAGGAAGAAAATTCCCAGGAAGAATCAATGGTCAAGAACATCATTAAAGAGAAACTTCCAGAGCTAAAGAATATAGGTGATCAAATCCTGCATGCTCGAAGAGTACCAACCAAAAGAGACCCCAGAAAAACCACCCCAAGACACATCCTAGTCACAATGACAAATCCCACAGATAGAGACAGAATTCTGAAAACAGCAAGATCAAAAGGGGAAATTACATTCAAGCAAGCATCCTTGAGATTTACAGCAGACCTGTCACCAGAAACACTCAATGCCAGAAAGCAGTGGTGGGATATTGTGACAAGACTGAATGAAATGAATGCTTCACCCAGAATACTATACCCAGCAAAACTCACTTTCCGGTTTGACGGAAGAATACATGGTTTCACTGACAAAAAGCAGCTCAGAAACTTTACAGACACAAAACCAGTCTTAAGAGAAAAACTGAAAGACCTAATTTAAGACAAGACTAACCAAAAGACACCAAATTTCGATATAAAGATGGCATTAAATCCCAGGACAATTCTTTCTCTCAACGTCAATGGACTAAATGCACCAGTCAAGAGACACAGAGTGGCTAAATGGATCAAAAAAACTCAATCCAACCTTCTGCTGCCTACAAGAAACACACCTGAATAGTCAGAACAAACATAGACTCAAAATAAAAGGCTGGAGAAAAATCATCCAAGCAAACAACACCCATAAAAAAGCTGGAGTGGCCATACTAATATCAGATAATGCAAACTTTATACTCAGGAAGGTTGTAAGGGACAAAGATGGACATTTTATATTAATCAAGGGGTATATAGAGCAGGAAGAATTCACTCTCCTAAACATATATGCACCAAATGAGGGGCCAGCAAAATATTTAATACAACTGTTGACAAATCTGAAAAATAATATCAATAACAACACAATAATTGTGGGGGATCTTAACACGGCTTTGTCAACACTGGATAGGTCAACCAGACTGAAACCCAACAAGAATATACTAGACCTGAGGAGAGAAATGGAAGAAAGAGGCCTAGTGGATATATATAGGACACTCCACCCCCAGAAACCTGGATACACATTCTTCTCCAATGTACATGGGACATTCTCCAGGATAGACTACATGCTGGCACATAAAACATACCTCCATAAGATCAAGAGGATAGAAATTTTGCAGACTACCTTCGCTGACCACAAGGCTCTGAAATTATTTGTGAACTCCAAAGGGATTCAGAAGAAACACTTTAACACCTGGAAGTTAAACAGCCTCATGCTCAATAACCAGTGGGTCCGAGATGAAATCAAGGAGGAAATCAAAAGGTTCCTGGAAACAAATGACAATAAAGACACAAACTCTCAGAACTTATGGGACACAGCAAAAGCAGTACTGAGAGGAAAATTTATAGCTTTGCAAGCACACATCAGGAAGGAAGAAGGAGCTTACCTGAGTAGCTTAATGACACAGCTAATAGAACTAGAAAATGCTCAACAAAAGGACCCAAGAATAGGAAGACAGAAGGAAATAACAAAGCTGAGAGCAGAAATCAACGAAGTGGAAACTCAAAAAACAATCCGAAAGATCAACGAAAGCAGAAGTTGGTTCTTTGAAAAAATAAACAAGATTGATAGACCACTGGCAAACCTAACAAAGAAAGAGAGAGAGAGAAACTTGATAACTCGTATTAGGAATGAAAAAGGAGAGATCACTACTGATATGACAGAGATTCAAAGGGTAATCAGAAACTACTTTGAGAAACTCTACGCCACTAAAAATGAGAACCTGGAAGAAATGGATAAATTCTTGGACTCTTATAATCTTCCACGGTTGAAAGAAGAGGATGTAGCATATCTAAACACCCCCATCACCATTGATGAAATCAAAACGGTAATCAAAGGTCTGCCGAAAAACAAAAGCCCAGGCCCAGATGGATTCACTAATGAATTCTTTCAAACTTTCCAAGAGGAACTACTACCAATCCTGGCAAGACTCTTTCATGAAATTGAACAAACGGAAACACTTCCAAATAGCTTTTATGAAGCCAACATCACCTTGATACCTAAACCAGACAGAGATGCTACAAAAAAAGAAAATTACAGACCAATATCGCTGATGAATGCCGATGCAAAGATCTTCAACAAAATCCTGGCAAATAGGATTCAATGCCTCATTAAGAAGATCATCCACTACGATCAAGTAGGTTTCATCCCAGGAATGCAAGGCTGGTTTAACATCCGTAAATCCATCAACATCATACACAACATCAATAACAAGAAAAATAAAAACCACATGATCATATCAATAGATGCAGAGAAAGCATTTGATAAGGTCCAACACCCATTCTTGATCAAAACTCTCAGCAAGATGGGAATGGAAGGAACCTTTCTCAATCTAGTTGAAGCCATCTACCACAAGCCAATGGCAAATATTATCCTCAACGGAGAAAAACTAAAAGCCTTCCCTCTAAATTCTGGTACAAGACAAGGCTGTCCTCTCTCACCACTCCTATTCAACATAGCACTGGAAGTACTTGCTATAGCGATTAGGCAAGAAAAAGATATCAAGGGAATTCAGATAGGAAAGGAAGAAGTCAAGCTCTCACTGTTTGCAGATGACATGATACTCTACTTAGAAAACCCTAAAGACTCCACCAAAAAGCTTCTAGAAACAATAGACTCATATAGCAAGGTGGCAGGCTACAAAATTAACACACAAAAATCAATGGCCTTTCTATACACCAATAACAATAAGGAAGAAATGGACATTAAGAAAACAACCCCATTCACGATAGTGCCACACAAACTCAAATATCTTGGAATCAACTTGACTAAAAATGTGAAGGACCTATACAAAGAAAACTATAAAACTCTGCTCCAGGAAATAAGAGAGGACACGCGGAAATGGAAACGCATACCCTGCTCGTGGATTGGCAGGATTAACATCATCAAAATGGCAATACTCCCCAAGGCATTATACAGATTTAATGCTATCCCTCTAAAGATACCCATGACATTCTTCAAAGAAGTGGATCAGGCACTTTTGAAATTCATTTGGAACAATAAACACCCTCGAATAGCTAAAGCAATCATTGGGAAAAAGAATATGGGAGGAATTACTTTCCCCAACTTTAAACTGTACTACAAAGCAATAGTTATCAAAACAGCATGGTATTGGAATAAGGACAGGCCGTCAGACCAATGGAATAGACTTGAATACTCAGAAAATGTTCCCCAGACATACAACCACCTAATTTTTGA
The DNA here is from genome assembly GCF_024139225.1 of Suncus etruscus. Taxonomy (NCBI): domain Eukaryota; kingdom Metazoa; phylum Chordata; class Mammalia; order Eulipotyphla; family Soricidae; genus Suncus; species Suncus etruscus. The sequence goes on along the minus strand of NC_064866.1, from coordinate 8,206,329 downwards.
TAAAGGAGCAGGAAACCCTAAATGGAGCAGGGAAAGCCTCTTCAACAAGTGGTGTTGGCAGAATTGGATAGCCGCTTGCAAAAAATTGAACGTAGACCCCCAGCTATCATCATGCACGAAGGTAAAATCCAAATGGATTAAAGACCTCGATATCAGCCCCAAAACCGTAAGATATATAGAACAGCACATAGGCAAGACACTCCAGGACATTACAGGCATCTTCAAGGAGGAAACTGCACTCTCCAAGCAAGTGAAAGCAGAGATTAACAGATGGGAATATATTAAGCTGAGAAGTTTCTGCACCTCAAAGGAAATAGAGCCCAGGATACAAGAGCCACCCACTGAGTGGGAGAAACTATTCACCCAATACCCATCAGATAAGGGGCTAATCTCCAAAATATACAAGGCACTGACAGAACTTTACAAGAAAAAAACATCTAATCCCATCAAAAAATGGGGAGAAGAAATGAACAGACACTTTGACAAAGAAGAAATACAAATGGCCAAAAGACACATGAAAAAGTGCTCCACATCACTAATCATCAGGGAGATGCAAATCAAAACAACGATGAGATACCACCTCACACCACAGAGAATGGCACACATCACAAAGAATGAGAACAAACAGTGTTGGCGGGGATGTGGAGAGAAAGGAACTCTAATCCACTGCTGGTGGGAATGCCGTCTAGTTCAACCTTTATGGAAAGCGATATGGAGATTCCTTCAAAAACTGGAAATCGAGCTCCCATATGATCCAGCTATACCACTCCTAGGAATATACCCTAGGAACACAAAAATACAGTACAAAAACCCCTTCCTTACACCTATATTCATTGCAGCACTATTTACCATAGCAAGACTCTGGAAACAACCAAGATGCCCTTCAACAGATGAATGGCTAAAGAAACTGTGGTACATATACACAATGGAATATTATGCAGCTGTCAGGAGAGATGAAGTCATGAAATTTTCCTATACATGGATGTATACGGAATCTATTATGCTGAGTGAAATAAGTCAGAGAGAGAGAGAAAAACGCAGAATGGTCTCACTCATCTATGGGTTTTAAGAGAAATGAAAGACATTCTTGCAATAATAATTTCCAGACACAAAAGTGAAAAGAGCTGGATGTTCCAGCTCACCATAGGAAGCTCACCACAAAGAGTGATGAGTTTAGTTAGAGAAATAACTACATTTTGAACTTTCCGCATAATGAGAATGTATGAGGGAAATAGAGAGCCTGTTTAGAGTACAGGCGGGGGTTGGGTGGGTAGGAGGGAGACTTGGACATTGGTGATGGGAATGTTGCACTGGTGATGGGTGGTGTTCTTTACATGACTGAAACCCAAAAACAATCATGTATGTAATCAAGGTGTTTAAATAAAAAAAAAAAATAAATAAATAAAAGAAAAAATGGTCACTCAAAAAAAAAAAAAAAAAAAAAAAGAAGAAGGAAGAAGTTGCTAGAAGAAGTTGCTAGAAGAAGAAGAAGTAGTTGTTATACAATCTACAAATGATCAATTACCTTCTTCATTCAAGATTTACATTTTTCCCAGTCCTTTCTTTGTTCTCTCTATTATACCAACCAAAATCTTAAGTTGAGGTGGATATGTAAGTATAAGGGTTGCTATACATACCTTGACTCTGCTCTTAGGAGAAAATAATTTGGTCTTTTTTGACCAAGAATAAACATAGCTGTCCATAATTTATTACTTTTTTTCTTAGGATAAGGAAATTTTCTCTCTTCCTAGTTCACTGAGAGGGTTCTTTCTTTCTACCTTCCCTTCTTTTCTATGAAAAATGGTTTCTGAATTTACTTTGGGAGTGTAGCAAAATATTCTAATATCAAATATATTATAATATATCAAAAATAAACTACTAAAAGGATATGAAAAATATATTTTCTTTTTTTTTTTTTTTTGGTTTTTGGGTCACACCCGGCATTGCTCAGGGGTTACTCATGGCTGTCTGCTCAGAAATAGCTCCTGGCAGGCACGGGGGACCATATGGGACACCGGGATTCGAACCAACCACCTTTGGTCCTGGATCGGCCATTTGCAAGGCAAACGCCGCTGTGCTATCTCTCCGGGCCCGAAAAATATTTTTTTTAATATATATTGATATGACTCTATAGTTTCTATTTTTTGCTTTATTGATTTGAAAAACTACCAAGTGATTCACTGATTTATTAAAACTAAATTTTGTAGTCCTACTAGAAATCTTATTTTTGGTTATTTGCCTTTTCTGCTGCATAGAATTCACCCTAACCAATACTCTGGGAAAGTAAAAGGCTGTCATTTTTATGGGAAAATGCTTAGACCACCTCTTGCCCAAATTTAAACCTTATTTCAACTGTGTCTTTGGTTTTTTTTATTGTTTTAGATAAGAGGTAAATTAGTCATTCCTACTCCATTTTCCCTGAAAGCAGAAGTCTGGTATAATTGGAATTTAGCTAATAAATAAAAAGTCAACTTCATTTAACTAGTCTCCAGTAGGAAGAGGGATATTGGTGAAATGGGAGTCAAAATGATGGTGGTGAAACACTGGGACAATGGTGGAGAGAAGTGGGCACTCTGGTAGAAGATGTGGTGCTGGAATTACAATGTATGACATTCTACCATTAAAAGTACCATTACAGGGCCCTGAGAGATAGCACAGCGGTGTTTGCCTTGCAAGCAGCCAATCCAGGACCAAAGGTGGTTGGTTCGAATCCTGGTGTCCCGTATGGTCCCCTGTGCCTGCCAGAGTTATCTCTGAGCAGACAGCCAGGAGTAACCCCTGAGCATCGCTGGGTGTGGCCCAAAATCCAAAAAAAAAAAAAAAAAAAAAGTACCATTACAAATTTTGGTACCTATTAGAAGATTTCTTTTTTGGTTTTGGCCCACACCCAGTGGCACTCAAGGGTTACTCTTGGCAGGCTGGGGACCATATGGGATGCCAGGGATTGAACCTGGGTTTGTCCCAGGTCGGCCGCCTACAAAGCAAACACCCCACCACTGTGCTATCGCTCCAACCCTAGAATATATTTTTGTAAAGAAAAGCAACCTGACTATATTATGCCAGTATTCTGGGGGGCTTAGACTCAGAATGTTGTTCCATCAAGAAATGGTCATAATTCAAACTTTTTTAATAGGAAAATTGCTTTAATATATTTTCAGTTAAGACTTATGCTTTCTCTTGTATTTTCACACCAATACTCTTTGTAGATCATGTCTTTTTACAACAATAATATATATGTATCTTTTTTTCTTTTTTTGGTTTTTGGGCCACACCCAGCGATGCTCAGGGGTTACTCCTGGCTGTCTGCTCAGAAATAGCTCCGGCAGGCACGGGGGACCATATGGGACACCGGGATTCGAACCAACCACCTTAGGTCCTGGATCGGCTGCTTGCAAGGCAACCACCACTATATATATGTATCTTAAGCACAATTTAGTCATCAGTATGAGTAAGAATAAAAAGAGCATAAAGTCCTGTACTCATTACCCACATTACCATGACATCTGAATTTGAGTCTACTCAAATTTGAATCTACTAAGAGCCATATAGACTAATCTTTCATCAGAAACCCTTAAGCGGTTTTATATTTATAGACCTTAAATATTTTAGATTCTTTTTTATTTCTGGAGGGTCACACAGTGCTCAGGGTGTAATCCTGGCTTTGCACTCAGAAATCACTCCTGGCAGGCTCAGGGGACCATTTAGGATGCTGGGGATTGAACTTTTGTTGGACATGTGCAAGACATAGTATCCACTCTGCTATATCTCCAGCTCTATATTCTTCTTTAAAAAGAAACTTTTGGGGGGCTGGAGAGATAGCATAGCTGTAAGGCGTTTGCCTTAGACGCAGAAGGACGGTGGTTCAAATCCCAGCATCTCATATGGTCCCCCGAGCCTGCCAGGAGTGATTTTTGAGCATAGAGCCAGGAGTAACCCCTGAGTGCTGCTGGGTATGACCCCAAAACAAAACAAAACAAAAACAGCAACTTTTGATTGAGGTAGACAGAATGGGCTCTTCTTTGACTCAGAAGAGCCATTTTCACCCCATATCAGTGTGGTCCAAGGGAAAAAAAAGCATCAAAGATGAGGAAGAGGAGAGTGTTCTTTCAGCCATCCAAGCAGGATTCTGCCTAGCCACAGTCTTAAGAAACTAAAGCAGGCAGAAAGGCTAACAGTAGGCTCCTCTTTGACTCAGAAGAGCCATTTTTACCCCAGATCAGTGCACTCTGAGGAAAAGAGAAGCTTTTTTTTTTTTTTTTTTTTGAGTCTGCATATTTCGAGTCCCATCACAGCACATAACAATACCTCCACACTGCAAAGGTCATGTTGGGAAAGCAACACAGAACCCCCACCATGCTCAATGAAATTAAATGATAGCTAAAAACCCAACTAGTATCAGCCACCCTATATCGCTTCTCTGATAAAGACATTAAAGACTAATATCTAGTCATCTAATTAGACAGTAGAGGAAATGTTGAGTATATCCAAGGAACACACACACACACACACACACACACACACACACGGAAAATATAGCCAACAAAACTCAAAAGAATATGAGAGTAGAAATGAGAAAACTTCAAACAGAATTGGTAAAACTAAAAAACCTAGTGGTTAAAAAGAAAAACTCACAGGAAAGCCTCACTATAAGAGTAATAGCTTCTGGGGATAGAATCAGTGAACTTCAGGATGAGCTGCATAATAGCTCCTGACAACAGCAGAATTTGTAAAAAAAAAAAAAAGAGTCTTAAAATAAACAAATAGAAGATGAAATAATAATCAAAGTAAATGAACACATGACAATAAATCTTTGAGATAAATGCAACAGAAACAACATAAGAATCAGTGAGGTACTGGAAAGCCAGATAAAAATCTCCTACAAAGAAACAACAGTCAAAGACATCATTACTGAGAAGTTCTCAGAAATGTAGACTGCATGTACACACATCCTGTATGTCCACAGGGTACCAGCTAAAATTGAATCAAATAAAGCCACTCCTAGTTACAATGGTGAAAACAATGGTGAAAGCAATCCTAGTTACAATGGTGAAAACCATATATAGAAATAGAATACTGAAAGCAGCATGATCAAAAAGGGATTACAACAAATAATCTTTAAGATTTACAGCCGATTAATCACAAGCAAACCTTCAGGCCCAAAGGCAGTGGTGGAATATAGTGAAAACACTCAGTGAAATGAATACCTCGCCAAGAATATGTCATTCAATCAGACCTTACTTCAGGTTTGAAGGACGAATACCTAACTTCACAGAAAAACAACAACTAATAACTTTACAGTCTCAAAACCAACTTTAATGAAGAACTGAACAGAACATTTGAAGTCAAGATAAACCCCACAAACACACCGAACTTCTACAAAAAGATGACACAAAATTACATGGCAATCATCTCTTCAATGTCAATGAACTAAATGCAACAATTAAGAGACACAGAGTGGTAAAAGTAGATCAGAAAGTTAAATCCAACATTTTGCTTCCTGCAAAAAACATGTTTTAATAGTCAAACACAGACTCAAAGTTTGAAGATTGGAAGACAATCTTTCAAGCAAATAATTCCCTTGTAAAGGCTGGAGTGGCCATACTAATATAAGACATCATAGACTTTGGGCTTAAAAAGTTTAAAAGAGGGGCCAGAGAGATAGCATGGAGGTAAGGCGTTTGCCTTTCATGCAGGAGGTCATCGGTTCGAATCCCGGCGCCCCATATGGTCCCCTGTGCCTGCCAGGAGCAATTTCTGAGCCTGAAGCCAGAAATAACCCCTGAGCACTGCCGGGTGTGACCCAAAAACCACAAAAAAAAAAGTTTAAAAGAGACAGAGAGGGCAATTTCTTCATAATCAAGATATATATATATATATACATATATGTATATTAAAAATCACACTCCTAAACATAAATGCACACAATGAATGACTAGGAAAATACTTAAGACCACTACTTAAAAACTGGAAAATATAAAAGCCTTTCATCTAATATATGGCACAATACAAGGTTACCAACTCTCATCACTTCTACTCAATAAAGTACTGGAAGTACTTGTCAAAGGAAGGAAAAGATATCGAGGGCATCCACATAAGAAAGATAAAAGTCAAGCTCTCACTGTTTTTAGATGAAAGATATTATATTTAGAAAATCCTAAAAACTACAAAAAATCTTCTAGAAACAGTACATTTCTATAAACAAATTACAGGCTATAAATTAATACTTTATGGTTTTTTATAAACAAATCATGAAAGAGAATAAATAGATATTAAAAACAATCCCACTCACAACTGTGCCTCATAAAATCAAGTTGTTTTTTTTTTTTTGGTTTTTTGGGCCACACCCGTTTGATGCTTAGGGGTTACTCCTGGCTATGAGCTCAGAAATTGCCCCTGGCTTGAGGGGATCAAATGGGTCACCGGGGGATCGAACCGCGGTCTTTCCTTGGCTAGCGCTTGCAAGGCAGACACCTTATCTCTAGCGCCACCTCGCCGGCTCCAAAATCAAGTATTTTTTTAATCAAACGAAAGCAGTGAAAGATCTATACAATAAAAGCTACAAAATATGCTTCAAGAAGTAAAAAAGACACATCTACACTGTTCATGGATTGGGAGAAATAACATCATTAAAATGGCAGTACTTCCCAAGGAATTGTACAGATTTGATGCAATCACAATAAGGATAAACATGCTATTTTTCAAAGAAATAGATCAAACAGTCCTTAAATTTATATGGAGCAATAAACTTCCATTAATAGCTAAGGAAATCCTTGGGAAAAAGAAGATCGATAACAACAGTTTCCCCCATTTCAAACAGTAGTTATTAAAATACCATGGTACTGGAATAAAGGTAGGCTCTCCGATAAATGGAATACATCTGAATAGTCTGAGACTGACTTGCAAGTAGTTGTTCATTTAGTCTTTGATAAAGGGACAAGAAATATAAACTGAAGCAAGGAAAGCCTCTTCAACAAGTGATGTTGATTAAACTAGTCAGCTACATGCAAAAAGTGAATGCAAACTTTCTTTAATACCATGCACAAAAGTAAAATCAAAAAGAATTAAAAATCTTGTTATCAGACCTAAAACCATAACGTACAATGAGAAAAACTTAGGTTGAACATTTTATGACATTGAAACTAAAAGCATTCAAGGAAAAAGCACCACTGGCCAAGCAAGTGGAAAGCAAAGATAAATGAATCAGACTACGTTAAACTAAGCTTCTGCTCCTCAAGGAAATGGCAGCTACTATATACAAGAACTACCCATGGAATAGCAGAAACTATTTACCCAATACCCATACAACAAGGGTTTATTATCTAAGATATATAAGGCACTGGTAGAGCTTAATAAAAAACAATAACAAACAAACAAAAAACATTTAACTCCATTAAAAAATGGCAGGATAAAATAGAAACATTTCCTCAAAGAAGAAATACAAATGGCCAAAAGGCACATGAAAAAATGCTTCACATCACTAACCATCTGGGAGATGCAAATCGAAACAACAATGAGATAGAATATCACACCACAGAGACTGAGATTCATCACAAAGAACAAGAACAACCAGTGCTGGCATAGATATTAGGAGAAAGGGACTCTCACTGCTGGTGAGAGTTTCCACTGGTTCAGCCTTCTTTGAAAAAATACAACAACAATAACAAAAACAATAATAAAGATATTGAATTTCTATAAGATTTAACAATACCATTCTTAGGAATATACCCTACTCTCCCCAAATCAGAAAATATATATATATATAAATATATAAATATATAATATATAAAAATTATATATATATAATTATATAATATATAATATATATAATTATATATATTATACATATAATATATATAAATATATATATATCTTCACAGAAACTCTGTGGGACCTAGCTCTGCTTAACGCCAACTCTAACTTCATTTTCCTGAAGATGCTTGGGAGACTATATGCAATGCTGGAAATCGAATCAGGGTTCAAAGAGATCAAGACAAGAGACTTAACTCTTGCATGATCTCTTTGGCCCCTCAAATGTGATTTTTCTTTACAGCTAAAATAGGCCAACAACAACAACCAAACAAAAACCCCAAAATAGAGACCTATAGCGATGAAATACCCTTGCCCAATACCTTATATTAAAAAGCAGCGAATCTGAGATTCTTTCTTCTGAGTTTTATAATTAATCACGACAATGTAGGTCTCTGTAAAGTGCTTGGGGCAAGCTGTCTTATGTAAATAACGACTTTTGACTTCATAAATATAAATAAATCAAAGCCAGTGTGAGATTTTTTAGCAGCCGTCTTTGTATTTCACACCGAGCTCTGGTCTCAGGAGATATTGCAAATGCTGTTTGTTCTTCTTAAGCTTAAGACTAAAGAGTTAGAACATGGTTCTCAATGGAGATCAATTTGCCAACCAAGAGACATCTGGCAGTGCCTGAAACCATTCTTTATGGTCCCAATTTAGAAGGGAGAGAATTGGAATGTTAATGGCATTTTCTAGAAACTACCATGAACCAAACTTTCTTAAACATCCAATATAGCTCCCAACAACAGAAATTGTTGATTTCCCCCAATGTCACTTGTGCTGAAGTTGAAAAACCCTCAACCATACTGAAATAGAGTCACAGTGTGTTGTTAAAGTTTCCTCTCTGTATATATTCCCAGGATTTTAGTCTTTGAGACTGAAATAACATTAAAACATTAACCTCAGCCTTACTCATAGAATCCGAAGAACTATGATATACATTCATTCCTCTTTGAGGAAAATGAGCTCCGGATTTGCCCACATCTCCTATCCCAGGGGTATTTATTATGTGGTTCTTTATTTCTGTGTCTCTTTGTTTCATAATTTCTGGAACAATTTTCTATTGGGAAAAATAAAAATTATTTCTATTTCTGTCCTTAATTTTCACACATGTTGAATCTTTTACCTTCCCTGAATGTAAGCTTTAGTACCCTCCTCTGATTCCTCTTCTGGCTGTCTTCTTTGCAGGGTCTATCCATCTGATAAAACCCATTCTCTATAATGATCCCTTTAAAATATGAAAACTCGGTTGGACCTGAGGAGCTAAACATCTGTAAGATTTTTGTCTGTGGACAGAGTTCTCAAGCCCTCAGCAGAAACAGACTCTTAAAAACCAAAGTAGATCTTCAAGAAATCATGCCAGGGCTTGTGAAGCACCTAATACTGTGTAATATTTTTTTAGATCTTCAGTGGTGTTCCAGACAGAGCCACTATATCTTGCAAAATTTGATCTGTATTCGTAGCATCTAGAAGCATTCCTTTGCCACACCTTCCAAGGGCAGAGGGACAACCAATCCTCCCTCTGACTCATAACTAAAAGCAGCTTCTCCCGCTGACTCATAACTAAAACCAGTGGTGTGATGAACAGAGGGACCCAAATCCCTCCACCACCTGTTTGCTTCTCCAACAAATTCTTGCATGTTCAGCTTATTATAAAGACTTATTCTAAGAAGGCAGTCTTTAAATTCAGGGATGATAAGTCACTTTCTTTAAATGACACAGCTAAGAAACGGGATCATCTTTATCTATATATTTCATATTCTCTGAATTTTTGTAATTATTCCAAGAAATCACATGGTCTTATTAAATACTGGTCATATTCACTCAAATGATCTAAGTGTCTAGGTGACAAGAATAGGTCCCCATGAACAAACTCAGATAGGTCTAGTTGTGAAATATAAAAGTTCTGAAATAAATTAAATACATTAAGCAGATTAAACATTGCCTATCAGTAGATTGGAAATAGGCAAGCTCAGGGAAATTTGAAGTTTAAATTTAAAGTTTAACTCAAAACTATTTTAAATGAAGAATAGAGTAAGAAAACTATAAAATGTCTGTGAACAAGATCAGGATCAGAGAAAAACCAGGGCTTTCAGGAAAAAATCTATTTGAAAATAAATGACTTGTTTCAAAATTTTCCAAAAGTGATAAAAAATATAAACCTTCATAGAGAAGAAATTTAACAAATTCCAAGCAGAAAAAAGCAAGCAACAACAACAAACAAAAACAAGCAAGCAAGAAAATTGTAATTTTATTTAGGTAAACAAATAATAAGGAAAATAGTAAAATACCCAGAAAGTATATTTTATGCCAATGTTCTTCAAACCTTTACACCTGCAGATATGAACTATATTTCATGGATAAATAGTTGAAGACCACAGCTTTATATTCAGAAAGAAAATGTAAAAATTACAGCAAATTTTTTGCTAAAAACTAAAAATGTAGTAAGGTAAAAATTATGGAAAACGGGGGCTGGAGAGATAGCATGAAGGTAAGGTGTTTGCCTTGCATGCAGAAGGTAGGAGGTTCAAATCCCAGCATCCCATATGGTCCCCGAGCCTGCCAGGAGCGATTTCTGAGTATAGAGCCAGGAGTAACCCCGGAGCGCTGCTGGGTGTGACCCAAAAACAACAACAACAACAAAATTGTGGAAAAGGTAATAAAAAGAAAACAATGGTCAACCTAGAATTGACTACTTAGAGATACTTTCCAGAAGAAATAAATGAATGGATTTAAAATGAGCAAAAGATGACAGGTAACTTTTGTGGATAATGGAAAAGTTGTCATCTTAATTTTGATTTAAAAATATACATATTTTGATTTAAAAATATACACATATATACATATGCATGTAATATGCATGTATATATGCATGCAATTATACTTTGTGTTACATTTTCTAAAATAAACTTCACATCAATAAAATATAAATATTTTCAGATAAATAACAACTGGAAATTTTATGACCCAGACAACTCTAATAATCAGAAAACCTATGAACTCCTCCTAAGCAAAGGAATGAATAGCTATCTCCAGAAAAACCTATTAAGTATTGCTCTTTAAAACAAGAAATAGGGGCCGGAGAGATAGCATTGAGGTAAGGCATTTGCCTTGCATGCGGAAGATCGGTGGTTCGAATCCCAGCATTTCATATGGTCTCCTGAGTCTGCCAGGAGCAATTTCTGAGCGTAGAGCCAGGAGCAACTCCTGAGCGCTGCTGGGTATGATTACCCCCTCTCCCAAAGAAAATAAAACAAGAAATAAAGAGTCAAAGTAATAGTACAGGAGGTGGGATGCTTGCTTTGCATGCAGCCAATCCATGTTTGATCTCCAGCACCAATATGGTCCCTTGAGTTTCTCAGAAATGATCCCTGAGCACAGAGATAGGAGTAGTAAGATCTGAGCACTAATGTGATAGTGATAATGAAATAAAATATAAATAAATAAGAATAGAAACAGGACCAGAGTGATAGCACAGAGAGTAAAGAGTTTGCCTTGCACACTGCCAGCCCAGAACCACCTGGGTTCAATCCTTGGCTTCCCATATGTTCCCCTGAGCCTGTCATAGGACAGAATCTGAGCACAGAGCCAAGAGTAACCCCTGAGTGCCTCTGGGTGTGGCCCCCAAACAAAAACAAAAGCAAAAGCAAAAAAAAAAAAAACAACAGTAAAAACAAAGCAAGAAATATATAAATATCATGTGTACAGCATATAAAAATGTAAAATGCATGCTAACAAAACTACAAAGGGCAGAAAACAGTAATATTCTGATATAAAGTGCTTATATCAAAATAGATTGAAGTGTAGAAAAGGCAAAATCAAGTGAATACTAATAAAAGAAAAACTGAAGTGGGATCATATTAATTTCAAAGAAAGGACTATTCATTAGAATAATTAATAATCTAAAAAATTTCAAATCACAAATTTTTAAAAATCACAAAAATTAAAAATAATTTCATAATAATGACCATATCAAGAAATCAGGAACATTTTATAATAGTAAGTAATAAATATACTGTACACTTATAAACTCCTATGTGTGTTTCTATTAAGAGAACTTTAGATAAATGAAATAAAGTTTTATAGTTCTCAATGGATAGATAAATAAATATGATCCTGCAGAGATTTAAATGTCCCTCTCTCAGTAATTAATAAGAAGTAGACTGAGGTGCCTACCGTTATCACTGGAGTGCTCACTGGATATTTGACAATTCTTTTTGTACTGTGGGGGTGTTTCACCTTATTATTCTCCTTCATCTCTCAAACAGACGATGAGAGCCTCTAGAAGGATTCCGTCCATTTTCAGCAATTAGACTTTTACCCCAGTTTACTACTTTTCTCTTCTTCAAATAAAACAACATAACTTGAACTATGTAGTCCTTCCTCCCAGTTGGAGGGGGAAATAAGGGAGGCACCAAGACCAAGACTTCTAAGTAGTAAGCTAGGTACAGAGGGGACCACAATTTCTCGAAGCCCCGGGGGTGAGGGAGGAGGATATGGGAGGTAGGACGAACACGGAGGAATAGGGAGGACAAATCGGTGATGGGAACTCCCCTGATCTTATGTAAATATGTACCCATAATATTATTGTCAACAATAAGTAAACCACTACGATCAAAATAATACTTATATTAAAAAAAAAGTAGACTGAAATTTAGTGAGAACATAGGAATCTTGAATAACACAATCTGATTATCAATTATAAAGGAGTTCACAATTTTGGGTTTTTTTGGGGGGGCACAGCAAGTGTTGCTCAGGAATCACTGAGGACTCAGGGGGCCATATAGGGTATCTGGGTACCTGTGATTGAACTTGGATCAGTCTCATTTAAGGCAAATGTCTCTGATCCCCAAAATAGTCCATTCTTAAGTTAATTTTTATATACATTAAGATCATCTAGAAAAGTAGACTCTAGGGGCCTGAGCAATAGCACAATTTGCCTTGCATGTGGCTGATCCACGATGGACCTTGGTTTGATCCCCGGCATCCCATATGGTCCCCCAAGCCAGGAGCAATTTCTGAGCACATAGCAGGAGTAACCCCTGAGTGTGGCCCAAAAACCAAAAAAGAAAGAAAGAAAGAAAGAAAGAAAGAAAGAAAGAAAGAAAGAAAGAAAGAAAGAAAGAAAGAAAGAAAGAAAGAAAGAAAGAAAGAAAGAAAGAAAGAAAGAAAGAAAGAAAGAAAGAAAGAAAGAAAGAAAGAAAGAAGGAAGGAAGGAAGGAAGGAAGGAAGGAAGGAAGGAAGGAAGGAAGGAAGGAAGGAAGGAAGGAAGGAAGGAAGGAAGGAAGGAAGGAAGGAAGGAAGGAAGAAAAGAAAAGAAAAAAAAAGAAAAGACTATATACTAAAGCATAATACAAATTTCCATGAATTTAAATGGCAAAATCATGCAGACTGTTCTCCAACTGTAATAAAATTAAGTCAGACAAACCAAGAGGAAAATGTTCCAATATTTTGGATATTTCTAACAATACATTTCCAAATAGTCTAAAAGAAAACGTAAAAGTCATGAGAGGTTAAGAATACTTTGAATTGACTAAATATGAAAACACATACTAAAATGCACGAGACACAGCTAAAGCAGTGTTTATTAAAGCAGACTTTATAACGTTTAAATGTTTATATGAGAAAATAAGAGAGGTTGCAGGTCAATGACCTTAAAAATAAGAAATTATAAATAGAGAAAAATAATCCCTGAATACAAAAAAGTAATTTTTGTAAATAGATATGCTTTTGCAAAATATTAAAATGTAAGAAGAGATTGATTTTCTATTTCTGTTGTATCTCAAAGGCATGAAGACCACACTTTTTTTTTCTTTTTGCTGGGTAATATGATGGGGGCTTGTTTGGGGCAACATCTAGTGTTCTGAAAGCTTATTCCAGGCTCTACACTCAGGGATCACTCCTGGAGGTACTTAGAAATTATATACACCCGGCCCCCCTCTCCCCCTTTCCTCCGGATCTCCAGCTGATGGGGCACCCTGGGTTTTTCCCCACTCCCAGACCTGCTCCAGGGTTGGCTTAGGGGGTGGCGTTTGATCTGGGGGGTGGCAGATAACTGCTCAGCTATACTCAGGCTGTCACTGGCAATTTCATACCAGTCTACATTTTGAAACCGCGCGGGGGCTAGCCCCCCCGTGCGAACTTATGCTCCTCCCAACCACCAGTACCCCTGATTTACCCTTCTTACCTTCAGTAACAAACAGTTTTAATCTCTGTCCAAAGACATACAGTAGATCTTACAAATCTCAGAACTATTTAGAAGGACATAAATCGAACACATATATATTTTGAATATTTTATGATTATTTTCTTTAACTACTGTAACTCTCTATATATTCTTCTACTATCATTTCTATCCACTTTTCATCTTGTCTTTTCTTTGTAAGCTGTATAGTAAGGATTGTTGGTGGAACTGTCCCTCAGTTTGATGCCTATGATTGAACTATGTCATGGAAATTGCTGGTCTTGTTCCTATTGCCTCCAAATGCACCAATAACGCTTCATGGCATTGATCCTTGTTTGCATAGACACATTAAAATGGGAAAACACTATACATACAGATTAGTTATTATCTAATAAATCTCATTACAATGTACCTTACACCCTGAACATTGATATAATGACCTGGCACAGGCCTCAGATGAATGGGCATTCTCCATTCACACTGGAACCAGGCACGCTATCTACGAAACATCCAAGGTCTTTTATAGCAACAGTTGGAAGCAGTCCTCTACCAGGAAAGACACTACCAAGGGTCTGACATCGACCTCCTAAAAAGACACCTCCGTTTACACTGAGAAGACGTGACAACAACAATGACCTGCGATAAGACGTGACAACAACAATGACCCGCTCTACAGGACATGGTTCTCTCTATTGCCCCTTAAGTGTGAGATGAAACGAGAGAATGCTCTGCACCATCCTGACTGCTATATGAGACATGTAGACTCCAGGATCTTTAATACAGAAGCATGATACCAACAACAGAGACTATGTGAGGAATGGAGGTGTATTGCCACTACAGACGATGACTTGAATTGGACAAACTAGTTTGCCTGGAGCCTAGAGTCAGTCCTGTGCCAGGAAACTTCAGGGGTAGGGTCTCCATCTATTTAGACCATAATTTGTCTTTCCATGTCCCTTATGTTTTGGTGGGCCTATGCAAACAAATGCCACTTTAATATCGTTTTTTACTATGGTCCCTTGACTCCAATCCTTAAGAAAAACAACCCACTAAAACTTTTGAGGTTAATTTAAACTAGTAAGCATGTGCATGGATCTAGATAAATGTACTTTGCCCTCAATGTTTAAAGAGTTACATAAGTCTAATATCTTTAGATTATATGGTGTGCTGCTAAGAAATAATATGTACTACAACGGGGGATTTGAGGGACAAAGTAATTGTATGGTACATGGGTTCAGTTTTGTTTTTCTTAATGTTCTTTGGCTGAAAGTATAAGGCTGGGATATCATCGATGGGACTACTGAGAATCCTGTTTATGGGTGATTGGGCTTCCACTGTAACTTTACCCTGTCCTCTTTCTTTGCATCTTTGTTGTCATAATTAAAATAAAAAAAAATAAAAATAATAAAAAAAAAATAAAGTCCTTATCTGAGAGGTTAAAAAAAAAAAAAAAAAAAAAGAAATTATACGGTGTACTGGAGATTGAACCCAGGTCAACAGAGTGTAAGCCAAACTCCCTACCCACAGCTTTGTCTCTCTGGCCTCAAGACTATATCTCTTTGACGTATACAAACTGAAACTCTTTTTTATTTTAACTTGATTGATTGATTCATTGATTGCTTTTGGGGGCACACTTGGCGGTGTTCAAAGGTTACTCCTGGCTCTGCACTCAGAAATCACTCTTGCCTGGCTCTGGGGATCAGATGGGATGCTGGGAATCGAGCTCAGGTGGTACTGGGTTGGCTACTTGAAGGCAAATGCCCTACCACTGTGCTATCACTCCAGCCCCTTGGCTTCAGCACTTCTGTGTTTTTTTTTTAATTTTTAATTTTTAATTATGAGAACAAAGATGCAAAGAAAGAGGACAAGGTAAAGTTACAGTGGAAGGACAATCACCCATAAAATAATTCTTGCTGATATCTTAACTTTGAACTTTCAGCCAAAGAACATTAAGATAAATAAAACAGAATCTATGTACAATTACTTTGTCCCTCAAGTCCCCAGATTGTAACACATTATAATATTTCTTAACAGCACACAAGGCAATTTAATTTATGTAACTCCTTAAACATTAGAGGCATAGTAGTTTTTACATTTCCATGTACATGCATATTAGCTTAAGTTAACCTCAAATTTTAAGTGGTTTTTTTTTTTTTTTAAGGATTAGAGTCAAAGGAGCACAGTAAAAACGGTGTTAGAGTGGCAATTGTTGTTTGCATAGGCCCACCAAAGTATAAGGGGCATGGAAAGGAATAACCTTGGCTCAAATACAAAGAGACCCGACCCCTGAAGTTTCCTGGCATAAGACCAACTCTAGGCTCCAGGCAAGCTAGATTGTCCAATCCAAGACATTGTCTGTAGTGCCAACACACTTTTATTTTTCACACAGTCTCTGTTGTTGGTATCATGTTTCTGTATTAAAGATCCTGGAATCTGCATATCCCACATTGAAGTCAGAATGTGGAGCGTCCTCTCGTTTCACCTCACCATTAAAGGGCAATGCAGGGAGCCCTGTCCTGTAAGCAGGTCGTTGTTGTTGTTAAGTCCTCTCAATGTTAAGAGAAGTCTCTTTTGAGCAGGTCGATGTCCGAGCAGTGGTAGGGTCTTCCGTGGTAGAGGATTGCTTCAGCACTTCTATAGCTGTTCAGTTGGTTAGGGAAAGCTGGGAAACTCTGGGTTTAAGTACTTCTTGGTATTGGACATAAATAAGTTATATTAAATTTTTTTCCTTTGCCCCTGATTTAGATAGAAATTAGATACAGCTAGTCTTTAAAAAAAACACACACATTTAGTTACTTACTTTTTTTTTGGGGGGGGACACCCTGCAGTGCTCAGGGGTTACTCCTGGCTCTGTGCTCAGAAATCACTCCTGGCAGGTTTGAGGGACCATGTGGGATGCCAGGAATCGAACCTGGGTCTGTCCCGGGTTTGCCACTTGCAAAGCAAACACCCGACTGCTTTGCTATTGCTTCACCCCCTACAGCTAGAGTTAATCCCCAGTAAAGTCTGGCAAAGATTACTCCCTTCCTCCTCTAGCCATTTAGGTATCACATGTTAAGAGTTCTTTCAACAAGAAGCAAATCCATCACTGGTGTACAGGATAGGTCATTATTAAACTGGAGATGAAAAGTATATACATTTGATTTACTTTCCCCAAAACTCTTTTTCTTTCTAACTTTATTTTTAAGAATTCTAACTCGATTAAAATGTATCTGCCTGGGTCCGGAGCGATGGCACAGTGGGTAGGGTTTTTGTTTGCCTTGCATGTGGCTGACTCAGATTTGATCCCTGGCATCTCATATGGTCCCCGACCCTGCCAAGAGTGATTTCTGAGCACAAAGCCAGGAGTAACCTCTGAGTGCCTCAAAGTGTGGCCCCTCCTAAACAAATCAAAACAAACAAAAATATTAAATATATCTGCCTAAAGGAATTAATAATGCTGGCACTTAAAAACATCCTCTTTGTTGAGGAGTAAAAATGAAGCAAGTAACTGAATTATACATAAAAAAATAAAGTTTAGATCTCTGGATTAGAAATTATTTTCAAAAGTTAGATGTCAATCTTGTATATAGAAATGGTGACTTTTCTGTTAGTTTATAAGAAGTAAAATGCCAGTGGAGAATGTA
Organism: Suncus etruscus; assembly: GCF_024139225.1. Taxonomy (NCBI): domain Eukaryota; kingdom Metazoa; phylum Chordata; class Mammalia; order Eulipotyphla; family Soricidae; genus Suncus; species Suncus etruscus. The sequence goes on along the minus strand of NC_064866.1, from coordinate 8,188,713 downwards.
AATAGTTGTGATTTCTTACAAGAAGTGGTTAATTAAATTCTGTGGAGAATTATTTGTATGCTTTTCTAAAGACCTATTTTATAGTTTCAAAGCACTTTGCACACAGCTTTTTTTCTACAAAAGTAATGATGTGACTATAGGTTATAGTATCACCGCTTTGTTTAACCAGAATCTCATTGGAAATTTAAATTACAAAGAAAGAATCCATGGCAGTTTTATTCCCTCTGTAGTCTAGATTCGAGAATGATCAGAGCTTTGTTTTCATCTCCCTTGCTCTCAAAATGCATTTATTATACCAGAAGTTATCAGCAGCATGGGAACTTTTCAGAAAAGTAGAATCTCAGGCACACCAGATAGAACAGGATATGCATTCTAACACGAAGTCAGTCATTTTTCAGTTCATTAAAGTTTGAAATGGAAGGGAGGAGATAGGAAAAGCTGGTCACTCTCTTTGACAGAGAATTCACAGGATTTTGATTCTGATACTTTCTTAGTCAGTTACTTAACTAATGTTTGACTCTTTAAGCCACACCATCAATGCACAGGATTTACACTTATCTCTATTTTTGGGAACCACTCCTGGTGGTGTTCTGAAGACCATATGCAATGTCAAGGATTGAGCCAGGGTCTATCAGGTGCAAGGCAAGCACTTTAATCTTTGTGCATCTCTGTGACTCAGGATATTGGGGTTTTAGTTTGTTTGGAGACTACACCAGTGGTGCTCAGGGGTCTCTCCTGGTTCTGCACACAGGAATCACTCGTATTGGACTCAGGAAACCATATGTGATGCTGGGGGTTGAACCCAGGTCGGCTGCATGCAAGGCAAACACCCTATACACTGTCCTATCACACTGGCTCCATGACTTTGATTTTTTTTATAATAATTTTTAATTTGACCAAAGTGGCTTACAAATCTTTCACAGTAATATTTTAGGTACATAGTGACATTGAATCAGGGGCATTCCCATCAGCAATGTTGTCCTCCCTCCACCCCTGTTCCCAGCATGCATCCCATATCCCCCTGAGCTGCAAATGTAAGTGGTCCCTTCTGTGTCTAGCTTGTTGTAGATTGGGTATCGATTCTGTTGTTGTTGGCTTTGGATTTGGTGTTTAAGTCTGATAGTTTTTTACTTCTACAGTTCATACAACTGTTTGGTCTTGGTACCCTGCATTATTCCCCCCTTAATTTGTGAGGCGGAACAAGATGGTTCAAGTTATGTAGTTCTGTTTGGAAGAAAGAAAAATAAGTAAAATAAAATGGGGCAAAAATTAAAAAAGCAAAAACTGGGAGGAGTTCTTCTATAAGTTATAAATATCAATTTAAGAGAAGAAATGGAAAAAGGAAGAAAAGTATAATAACAATACAAAAAAATAAATAATCTGACAAAGAACCCAAAAACCACCATATCAATAGACAACAACCACACAATAACCTGAAATAAAACAAAAAAATAAATAAAATAAAAAACAGATAAACAATAAACAAATAACAAATATATAAAACAAAACAAAGCACAAAAAAGGAAAATATAAACAAACAACAACAATAACAAACCCCCCAAAAGAAAAAAATGGCAGAATCTAGTCATTTCAAGCACTGTTCTCAAAGATAGCATGAGGCCCACATAATGTGCTCAAGTTGTACTCTCTAAAATTATAGCATTGATAACTTTGCTTGAAGATGGGCTTTCATGAAGATGACTTTTGCATGAAGATGGGCTTGCAGCCTGGGTTGGGAAGCCCTGTCTTCCTGGTCAAACAACTAGCAATCCTTGCAGAAGTTATGATCCAAGACTAAGTCAATTGGAAGTATCTTGGTAGAGGCTAGATAGCACCTGGTTTCTATTCACTTGGTTTTTAAGCTGACACATCATACGCTCTGCAAGGAAATTATTTTCTTGTGAAGTCAAGCCCCAGAATCCTCCAAGGAGTGAGCTGAACAGGCTGAAAAGAGTCTCTTTGGGTAGGAGTGGATGGATACTGAACAAGAATTCTTAGGAGATTACTTTGAGTTTCAGCCCCTCTTGGGATTCTTTCCCCAGGGTACATAAGTTTCCATATAAAACTCAAGTTCAAAGTGGACAAAATTGTTTCCCTGGGTTCTTCACAGCACAGCTGAGACAAGTTGACATTTTCAATAAGAATTTAAATACTGTGGGAGAACAAAAAGGAAATAATAGCAGGCGATATAAATAGCGGGTTTCCAGAAAACTGATTTCTGAACCCAAGATAACCACATGCTGCTGTTAAGAATGGTGTAAGGATTTGAATTTTTGTTGAGCAAAAACTCATATAAAAACATACCTGTTCTTATAGTGGCTAGAATATAACCCCAGACCCCATATTGATTTTGACCTTGGCTATGAGGTGTCTTTTGACCATTGGAGACGTAGTGGGCATGATGCAAACAAAGCTCTTCATGATGCTTTTGTGCCAGGCTTTTGCACCCAGAGGGTTGTTGTGAGAAGAATTGCCACTCATGCCTTGGGTGGCATTACGTCTTTACCTGTACCCCATGGCATGAACCCAATTAAAAGCAATTGGCCTTGCTAATCCGAAACTTGAAGTAGAGTTTCTGGGGCAGCCCAATTCTAGCCAAACAGCAAGAAAGCTATAGATCAGACTTTGAATTTAAAGGCTGGTGTAGGGAGGACCTTTTACATGATGCTCACATCGAACAGGGGCAGAGGATGCCATGCCTCACATCCCTTCACTGAAATACTTCTTCCCCATTGGCTATCTGCTACCAAAGGCCATGGTACCAAAGGTCAGCACATGTCATCCTTGATTTTCTCACCCAGGAAGTGAGCCAAACAAGGACCAGCCTCCAGGTTCATGCAGAAGGATGAGTTTACCGTGTTACTTGGGTGGAAGTGCTGCCTGGTCATCTATGATATCCTTCCGCCTACTCCTTTTTGCTGTTCTCTATGTTCTCATTATTCTTGAGTGTTATCATTGAATATATCTGCCCAATGGGATGGCCAACTATTGTGCATCCAGTAGTTTGCCTGATAACCCTATGTGATTCCACTTTCCTTTAACTCTTGACTGGGTGCCATTTTCTCAGTGGTCTTGACCTACTGGATCAAGCCCTTGCCAAGTACTCATCCACTCTTTGCTTTCTTACAGTTCCAAGAATCGCAATTTTGCATTGAACTGTGGGAAGTCGGGCTTAGTGTCTATTTGCTCTTAGTAAAATACTAGTTTCTGGCAGCCAGGACAAGTGTGAGATTCTTTCTTCTCACAAAAACTAACTGTACCGAGCAGTCAAAGGACTTTACATGATGGAGTGAACAGAGGATGAATAGCTGGGTTCACTAGGCTTTATCCCCTTATTCCCCAGTTCATAAACTTGGATGACTCAGATGTAGTTACAAGGTGCATTCTGGCCCCTCCAGATTACATACACAAGACCAAGAAATAAAACATCCTTCACTAAACTGTCTTCTCAGCTTGAATGTGAGGGTACCTACTTTTAACAAAGGGGGAAACTGAGGCAGACAGTCCAAACCAAGATTGCTCTGCCTGTCATTGGCAAGTGTCAGAGCTGGTCACAGAAAATCGGTTCGGGTCCCTTTTGTTGTCGCTCTGAGCATGAATGTCTGCCTCCTCTTAATGAGAAATTTGGCTCTAAATACCTTCGGAATGGTCTGAAACACCCCTTCCCTGTTAAGCAGGCTTGGCTTTAGTGAGCCTGCGGGTGAATAAGGACAGATTGGGAGCTGTCCAGGTGTTCTGAAGCAGCTGTTGTTTTCCTTCTTTTGTTTTTATTCCACCACCACTGGTCTTAACCCTCATCGAGAAGGCCACTTTGTCTGGGACAGGAAGGTAATTTAGTCGTGCTGTCTGTTTGGCAGCTCCCTGATTACCAGCTGAGCCTGATTACACAGTCTGTGTGCTTGTCCCAGGACAGACGTGCTGCTGCGATGGAGGAGGGAGGCAGGTTCCAACTGTGAAATTGCATTTGGGAATCTCACTTTCAACCTTTCCTGGGGCAAATCAGACCTAGTCCTTCCTCCTCTGCTCTCCCTCAGGCATCATTTTGCTTGCACTTGCTTTCTCGGACCAGCAGGGGTTCCCAGTGGCTAAATGAGGCCTTCTGAGTTCTATAGACCTCAGTTACACCCTTTCTCCTAGGGATTGGGCGATTTTTTTTGGATTTCCTGGTGGTACTTCCCCTTCTCTAGCAAGTATAATTGAGTGGTTGTAGCCAACTTCGATGCAACAGTTGGCAAATGTTTATGGAAGATGATATGTAGTCCTAACCCCAGGAACTCTCTGAGATAGAAGGGGCAGGCCTATTGGGAGGTACATCCTGGGCTCCCCAGAGATATCAATCTATTTCATGATAGAGAGGTGGATCACAGTGGTTCTGGGTAAACTTCGCAGTAGAGATGTCATAACGATGGACTCTTAAAGAGCAGAGTTAAGAATGTTTTTTCAAATAAGGACAGGATGGAAGGGATTAAATGTATAAAATGCAGAAGCTTGACATACACCCCGGAGTATGTGGGGTGGTGGAAATTTTCTGGGGAAACAAGTCCAGGGTGAGTTGGAAAAAGGTAAGTGTGCAAATTGTGGCTGCAAGAAATATTCTCAGCCCCACCCCAACCCAAGAGAAGAGGAGTGAAAAATGAGAAAGAGAACAAGTGGCAGGGCCCAAGCCAGCATGTATCACATTATAGGACATCTACAGGAACAATGCTACAGCACAGGGTTAAGATTTTCCTGGAAAAACAGATTTCTGGAAGATAAAAATGCATCTTATGGGGCTGGAGAGAGAGCATGAAGGTAAGGCTTTTGCCTTGCATGCAGAAGGACCGTGGTTCGAATCCCGGCATCCAATATGGTCCCCCAAGCCTGCCAGGAGTGATTTCTGAGCATAGAGCTAGGAGGAACCCCTGAGCACTGCTGGGTGTGACCCAAACCCCCCCCCAAAAAATGCATCTTATAAATAAGCAAATAAGCCCAGAAAGATTCCTCCTGGAAGAGCCTTTTATAATGACATTTTTTTAAATGAGTGAGGGTACCATCCCAACTCACTCTACTCCCCACCTCACTCCAGAACACACACAATATGAGCCATTGAGCTTGGAATTCCTGGACAACTCCAATTTCTTTTCAATACTGTCATCCCAGTAGGAATTTACCAACTTAGACATCAACGAGTATTCAAAACTACTTAATATCTAGAAACAAAACAAATAATAAAAAATCTACTGGCAACAAATCCCTTAGCAAACCTTGACCATGAGTTAATGACCTCTTTGCAAGATACATTTTCACAGAAATTATTACCATACTTTAAAAAATAATTATGGGGCCGGCGAGGTGGCGCTAGAGGTAAGGTGTCTGCCTTGCAAGCGCTAGCCAAGGAAGGACCGCGGTTTGATCCCCCGACATCCCATATGGTCCCCCAAGCCAGGGGCAATTTTTGAGTGCTTAGCCAGGAGTAACCCAGAGCATGAAATGGGTGTGGCCCGAAAAAAAAATAATAATTTTATTGGGGCCAGAGCAATGGCACAGCACTAGGGCATTTGCTTTGCACGTGGCTGACCTAGGAAAGATCAGGGTTCAATTTCCTAACACTCCATATAGTGCTCAAGCCAGAAGCACATAGACAGAATTAACCCTGAGAGTCACCAGGTGTGGCCCAAAAACAAACAACCCCCCAAATAATTTTATTTTCATTTACTTGTAAAAAAATAGGCAATATAAAATATATTATTTTATACCTGCCAAGGGTTGGACTTGGAAGTGAATGGGAATCGAGGGACAATGTAGTAGGAATCTTACATTGGTGGTGGATTGGTCTTAGAACTAATGTATTTGAGTGATTATGATATACATGGCCTTTATATATATATAAAGAGAATACAGGGCTTCCCACTTCAGCTTTATTTGTCCCCTTTATAAATCAATTCAGCCATTAGAAAACCTTCTCTATCTGGGAATTGGAAAAGACCCTCATCTCATCAGCTCCAACTCCTATGTATATTCCTCACCAAGCTGGAGTCCAGCTAGCTAGAATCAACGACCACAACCAGGATGCTTTCAGAATTCCCATAACCTCAAGATTTGCCTTGAACATGCCACATAGAAGTTACTCCTCTCAGAAACACCCTCTCACTGCTTTCCAGCTTCTAGCTTCTTTGTCTCTTTGCTCACCACCTTTCCAAATGAATCTCCCAATTCCCTCCTGCTCTTCCTGGGGGCCTGGAGTTCCTGCGTAATGAATAGCCATCTGCAGGGCTCAATTTTATGCAGTATCCCCTCCCCCTTCAAATTGGTAATAAAAATATTAAACAGGACTAAGCCCAGAGCTGACCCCTGCAGAGCCCTGCCAGACGAACCCCCCCACCCCTGGGGACCGCCTGCCTTTCATCACTGGCCTTTCTTCCCTGCAGTTGTTTGACCAATTTATTGTCATCTCCCTCTGTCCACAACCTACTCAATCTGAACCAATTTTGAAAGTAAAAATGTTGAAAAACCAAGATCTGGGTAAAGCCCAAATCTGTATTTTTTTTTCTTTATGGGAGGAAACTACTACAGCATGCTCTAATGTCAGCTGTTTGTTTTGCCTGCGACATAATATTAAATATATAGCAGCATATTCGAATGTGATGGGGGGGGCTAAGTTGAGTAAATGTTTTATTATCAACAGGTACTTTTGAAACTTGTGTTTAGGAACTAATAATAGCTTTAAAAAAGGGTAAAATTTTCACTCATTTTCTTTTTGATCAAAAGCACAGGCTTGGAGCATTTTGTACTTCATTTATTCAGGTGTAAAAAAAATAGGGTAATTTATATTTATAGCAAACTTCAAGGAAATATCTTATAAACCTACAAAAATTGCTTATTGCCTAGAAATAATTTTTATCTTTGATAGATTCTCTCCATATTTCCATACCACTAAGAGAGATACTAAATATATTTAGAGATACTAAATAGAGAGATACAAAATATTAATTTTACTTTTTGATATTTTTCTATAAAGACTTGGGATAAGGAACAGTTTGAAGCTTACAGCAAAATGAGAGAAGGGTACAAATATATATACATATATAATTATAAATATAACATTTCACACTTCAGTCATAGCCAGTTTCTACCAGGGTTACATTTGTTATAATCAATGAAGCTACATTGATGGATCATCATTATTTGAAGTTTATAGTTACGTTAGGTTATCTTTTAGTGGGGCACATTTGGTTGGTTTGGATAAAAATCTGTGTAATAACAAATATCTACCTCACAGCATAATACAAAATTGTTTCACCATCCTAGAAGTCCTCTGTATTTTGACCATTTCTCTTTCTTTTTCTCCAATCTTGTGCAGTCACTAAGGTTCTTATTGTCTGTGTGGTTTCCTCATTTTAGCTTTATTCTCCATAGAACACTCTTTCAGAAGTCCGAAAAGTAAAAAGGTAGTCTCCCATTCCTCTGAAAAGCCTTCTGAATTTATGATGAAATTTAAATGTATCTGTTCTTGAATGCTGTTTTCTTTTATTTTTTAAAAGTTTTTAAATAATATCTTTATTTAAACACCGTGATCACAAACATAATCATAGTTGGGTTTCAGACATAAAAAGAACAACCCTTCCTCAACAGTACAACCTTCCCATCACTAATGCCCCCATCTCCTCCCTCTCCATCCCCTACCAGTATTCAAGGCAGGCTTTTTACACTCCTCACTCACTGCCATTGTTTTGATAGTTCTCAGCAAGTTATTTCTCTAACTGCACTCACCACTCTTTGTGGTGAGCTTCATATCTTGAGCCAGTCCTTCTGGCCCTAATCTCTGGGAATTATTTAATGTCTTTAATTTTTCTTAAAACCTATAGATGAGTGAGACATTTCTGTGTCTATCTCTCTCCCTCCGACTTATTTCACTCAGAATGCTGGTTTTTTTTTTTTTTTTTTTCCTTTATGCCCTTGAGTCTTGCAACACAGAGAGTCAAAATTCAGGGGGTAGCAAATGGCTCTAAGAAGGCCTTTTTCCCCATCTCTATTTTGCCTCAGCACCTTCATTAGAGTAATGAGGAAGGACAGAGATTTGATAATTTGTTTCTGTTTTTGTTTTGGAGGGTGCCACACCCAGCAATGCTCAGGGATTATTCCTGACTCTGAAGTCAGGAGTTACTCTTGGTTGATCATATGAGATGCCAAGGATTAAATCTAAATTGGCTGCATGCAAGGCAAGTTCCCTACCTGTTGGCTGTCCTATCTTACAAGCCTTTTAAAGGATAGAAATTTAAAAGCTATTATAAACTAATAGGCCAGGTCCCTTCCAAATCCCCACCAACACCAAAAGGTAGTAATTCCCAGAATTAGCTTCACCAGAGTAACACCTTTATCCACCCTAATCCAGTTCTATAAATCCCATCCCCCACTACATACAAACACCACACACACGCGCACACACACACACACACACACGCACACACACACAGACATATATTAAGCTATACTTGGATCCCAAAAGAGAAAAATCTTTAATATTTAGATTATATTAAGATCTGGCAATGTTTTCCTCAATCAGGTATTCTTTAACAAACAAGATCTTCCAAAATTGAAAATTGTACCCATCATGTTAACATTAGAATGAAATAAAAGAGAGAGAAATAACAGAAACCTGTCAATCTCAACATATTTTAGCTTTATTGTATATAGGGCAAAAATGATAAAAGGAAAGTGGATTTTATAGTTCACAGACCTTATCTTTCATCACAAGTTTATTGTACTCTAATGATATATAATACATAGTAAGGACATTTCTAAAAAATACTATATAATATAGATGACATTATCTGGGCTACGCTAGATCGATAATTTGCTTGTGTTGTTTGTCATCAAAGTCTATTTTTGTGAAACTATTGCCAAAAAACCTATATAAATGTAACTTCACTGTTTGGCTGTCTCATTGATATGGTGATGTGAGTCCTCCCTCTGACTTTCTTTGTATCTCAGTCTATCAGGTCTCAATGGCGATGGAGTGGGAGCTGTCCCTTTTCTGAGTCCCTGAAGCCCAGGTTTGTGTTTGTGTATGGGGAGAGTTAATGAGAACAGAATGGCTTTCTTTCCCTGGCTTCCCCAATCCCATCTGTTCAAACAAAAGGCTGAAAGGGAAAGAGAAGGAGACCCTGCTGGTCAAGGGGGGAGGAATAATAACACATATCCTTGGGCAACATTTCAGCACATGCAACCCTTTTATACTGTGCCTTGATGCACACAAAAGGAAGTCAGGCCAATGTAGATTCCATTTAAAATAAAATCAGTATTTAAAAAAAAATACATTAGGTCCAAAAGGAGATTTTTTTTTTTACCCTCAAGTCTACATTGGTAAATTTAGATATAAAAATGGGAAATATGTAAGAGAAAATAAAAAAGCTCTTCAATTGTTGTGAAACACAGAGTAGTAAGTAGCCCACCTGTGTTGGAGTTATAGAAGACGGAAATATTCACTTACTTCTGTGAAGTTCAAGGTTTTAGTGATTAAATGATCACAAAAGGAGGGAAAGCAGTTGTTACTTTTCTTTCTTCCTAAGGAGAATCCATAAAAATAGGGTCATTTCTAGAGTGAACCAAAACGGGTCACCCCAAAACGGGTCACCCAGGAGGCCAATGACTTATTAGTAGGAACCCTAGAAGAGCTTCTCTAGAGGTGGAGAAAACTTTTTTAGGACTGTCCATTAAGATATCAAAATACTAGAGTAATATTCCTGGGATTCTTTTTTCTCTTTTTAACAAAGTAGGTTGATATTCTGCTACATGCTTTTGCTTATCAAGGCAGGAAAAAAAATGTCTTTGGGTAATACTCCATTGAACTCTAGCAGGGTGATTTTATCAGAGAAGGAAAAGTGAATTTGTCTTCAATTAATATGCTTTCATCTATATCAGCATTCTTTTTGTTTGTTTTTTGTTATTGGGCCACACCCAGCAGTGCTCAGGATTTACTCCTGGCTCTGTGCTCAGAAATTGCTCCTGGCAGGTTTAGGGGGGCAAGGTCATATAGGATTGAGAATTGAACCCCAGTTTGTCCTGGGTTAGCTTGCTTGCAAGGCAAATGCTCTACCACTGTGCTATTGCTCCTGCCCCTGCATCAGCATTCTCAATATTAATAAGCCAGTCACTACAGTAGTGTTGCTGTCATTATTACCACCTTATTATTTTTTTAGTCTATTTTCATTTATTTTTTTCCTAAGACTAAGAAGCATGTTTGTGCCACTGGATTGGAGAAAGAAAGTGATTGCATTTCCAAATGTTCTTCAGAAAATAAAGTAAAAAGAGAAAGAAAATAAGAAAATAAAAAACAAAAGTGAAAGTTAAGAAAGATCACTTTAGGGACTGGAGCAAAAGCATAGTGGATAAGGCATTTGCCTTGGACTCAGCCAACCCTGGTTCCATTCCCAGCATCCTATATGATTCCCTGCACCTGCCAGGAGTAATTTCTGAGTACAGAGCCAGGAGTAACCTCGGAGTGCCACTGGGTGTGGCTCAAAACAACAACACCAGCAGTAACAACAACAAAAAGATCACTCTAAGATGTTCTAGGAATTGTGAATGCCCTTTGAAACTTCTAGCACAGTAAGCTCCATTTTTAAGAAAGATTCATTATCAGTTACATACAAAAACCCAACCTGACCTAAATGTTTTTGTCAGCCTCTAAGGAAGCTCAGACTCTAAAAAAAAAAAAAAAATCCTGCAAATAAAAGCCTTGAGGCTAATTAAGTAAAGCCCAAATTTTACAAATCTTGATAATTTGTTGGTGGAGTGTGCGGAAGTTGTGCTTAGAAATTACTCCTAGCCTGTCTCGAGTACAGGTGTGGGTGGGGTGGGGAGTAGGTAGATCTGGGAAATTGGTGGTGGGAATCCTGCACTGGTGAAGGGGGGTGTTCTTATGACTGTAATCATACAACTACAATTATATTTGTAATCTCAGTGTTTAAATAAAGATAATTAAAAAAAAAACAAAAAAGAAGAAGAAAGAAAGAAAAAGAAGAAAAAAAGAAGAATATAGAAGGAAGAAGTAGGAAAAAAGAGAGAAAATGAAAATGAAAAAAAGAAAGGAAATGGGATAATGGTAATTTGCAGAAGTGGACTTGATGAGTGGGATGCTCAGTTATCTGTTTCCATGGTCTCAATGGTCATAAGCATTGGATACAAATAGAAGACATAAACAAAAGGAAATGGGAAAATGGGAGTATTTTATCAATACATTGTCATAATGAGCACTGTATCTGGTAGATAGTATGATTGAGCACCCTATTTTTCCAGGAACCACTGTGAACAAGGAAGCTGAAGAGTTATTTTATGCCCTATAAAATTACTGCATTAGGAAAAAATAAAGAGAAATTACTTCTGACACAACACTCAGGGATCACACCTAGGAGGCTCAGAGGACCAGAGGGGACGCCAAGAATCAAACCCAGAGTAACTGCAGACAAGGGCAAGTTCTCTGCTTTCTGCACTACCACTCTGGCCCCAAATCTTGATCACATTGATAGCAATATTTTCTCATAACTAATCCCTTTCATTGTGCAGTAAACATTCAATTATACATGTAAATGCAAGATAAATTAGGGGAAAGATGATTAAAATGTTGGTTGATCAAGCCCATATTATTTGGCTTTCAACTGCTTTATATTATTCGTTTTTGCAATGTGTTTTCTTTCTTCATTATTTATTTTTGCTTGGGCTAATTTCAGAATGATTTTTTATTCCCTAAGTCGATCAGTCAGTGTAGGTCCAGAATTAAAAACAGCCCCTATAATCCACAGAGAACATAATTCATGACCTTAATAACTGGTGAACTAAAGTGTATTTGCTTACTCCATTTCTCTTTTCTTTCCCTAAAGGAAAAATGGGAATATAAATTTATCTACTTTATAGAGTAGTAGAGTAGTTCCTAAGGAATTGGCAACAAAAGAAATTTGGGTTGCAACTGGAGTGATAGCACAGTGGGTAGGGCTTTAGCCTTACACACGGTGGACCTTGGTTCAATCCCCAGCATGCCATCTGGTCCCTGATTACTGCCAGAAATAACCCAGGAGCGCAGAGAGACAGGAGTAACCCTGAGCACCACTTGGTAGCATGGATGTTTGTTTGTACTAATGCTACTTATGAGACTTTTGTTTGTTTGTTTTTGTGTTGGGGCCACATCCATTGGCTTTGCTGGCTTTATCAGGCTTGGATGGCCATATGGGATGCTGGGGAATTGAACCTGGGTTGGCTGTGTGGCAGGCAAATGTCCTATCCGCTGTGCTACAGCTCGGGTCCCAAGATATGACTTCAAATATGGTGAATAAGAAACTTTTTAAAGCAGCTTTGAGAATTTTTTTGTTCATTTTCTTATTATTTTGGATAGGACTACAAGAAATGGAATTCTGGCCTTGGCCACAAACTGCATGTGCATTTGAATGAGGTGCTTTCTTTCCCAATTTGACTTATATTCAGATGCGTTATTTTCTTCCATAATCATTTGCTATGACAGATTGAATAAAAACAACAAGTGATGAGGAATAAAGGTACAGTGGTGCAGGTTGAGGAATGTAAGGAATATTCTGCCAAAAGTGAAACTCAGAAGTCTATTCTGAATGTGATAAGGAGACATTAGAATTAGTAAGCAGAGAGGAAATGTGCAGAGCACTCAACGTACGGTTATATTTTGTATCTAGTTTATTAAAAACTTTTTCTCAGTAGGTAAATGAATGGTATTAAAAGAAATGTGAAGAAAAATGAAAAATCAAGACTAATGGAAGAATCAACCTGTACTTTTGGTATGAAACATCTTGTTAAACCCAATATTAAGTTAATCCATTTTTTAAGTTAATGACTTCCCTGCACTTGTGTTATGGGGATGAGATATGGCATATATTTATTTTCAGGAAGGGAGAGATCTTTCTGGATCATGTTTGCCCTCAATATTAAGAGAACTAAGTTGAGTAGAAACAGAACTTTAAATTGCTTTTTAAAAATGTGTAAGTTAATTGGTTGGCTATTTATTAATAAATAAATCATCCAATTCCATTACTGTCTTTGGTGGAAGGAAGGTAATATTGGTGAAGGAATTGGTGCTCCATTGTTGTATGCCTAAATCTCAATCATGAATAATTTGATTGTGCCCTATATTATTAAAAGAGCATGAGATATTTTTGAACCATGAAGAAAATAAAATTATTTTAGACATATTTCTTCATTTGCTTTTCTAATTTTTACTGTAAATATAGAGCAGATTATCCCAAGATTTAGTGGCTTATACAACAGTTATGTTTCTTTAATTTTCTTCTTTTTTTTTTTTGTTTTTTGTTTTTGTTTGTTTTTTTGTTTTTGGGCCACACCCAGCGTGTTCAGGGGTTACTCCTGGCTGTCTGCTCAGAAATAGCTCCTGGCAGGCACAGGGGACCATATGGGACACCGGGATTCAAACCAACCACCTTTGGTCCTGGATCGGCTGCTTGCAAGGCAAACGCCGCTGTGCTATCTCTCCGGGCCCGTTTCTTTAATTTTCTATCTTAAAGTTTGGGGAAAACTCAGGATAATTTGACTCTGCTCCTTATGATCTCAACGAGATACATGCAAGACTTGAACCTGAATTAGCTAAGGTTAGGGAGTTGATAATGAATGCAAACTCCTTCCAGGTGGGTCAAATATTCTTTCAGTTGAAGTATAATTGACATTGAAGATTAATTTCAGCTATGCAACATAATGATTCCATTTTATCTGCTTTTATCTGTGGTTTTGACATTTTTTGATTGAAAGGTGAGGTCTATGTCTTTGAATTTTGGCAGAATTTTATGATTACCCAAGTAGACTAGTTCATAAAAAGAAATGATGCTTCTGATTGGCTCTTTTTCTCTTGAGATACTTGTCTTGGGGGGTCCTAAACTAATATAGAAGAGTAGCTCAAACAGCTCGAAATATTATATATTATGTTAGTGAAATCATCTTTAGAAACAATATTATATTTTTATTTTATATTATTCTTTTACATTTTATGTTTTTTTGGGGGGGTCATATTCGATGCCACTCAGAGGTTACTCCTAGCTCTGAGCTCAGAAATCACTCTTGATAGGCTTGGGGGACCTATGGGATGCTGGGATTTGACCCACTGTCAGTCCTAGATCGACTGCTTGCAAGACAAATGCCCTACCACTGAGCTATCTCTCCAGCCCCACATTTTATGTTTTTATACAATATACTGATATGTTTCCAATTTATCTCAAATATGTTCATATTTAGGACATTAAAAAGCTATAAAATTATCAACTTCTAATTGGGGTATTGAGAATAAATAAAAGATTTAGCCTAGCATGGCAGGCACTCAAAATATTTTAGTTTTTGGGTTTCTTCTTCTTTGGTCTTTAATACTGACACAAACATATACTACCGTTGGCTTACATTTGCATATGTTTCAGTTAACCCAAATTTCAGCACCAGTCTCAATGTGTTAAACTATAAGAGGGATGAACCATTAACTTGGTGAAGAGTTGTTAGGATTTCTTGCCTTATTATCTTTCTCCTATATGTGATAATATAGCCTTGGATAGCACATTTTTTTGTACTTTACTGTTCTCAAGTTAAAGATGCAGATTTCATATAAGACAAAGCCGCACTCGGTTCTGTATACTTAGCAACACAGGAAATGATTTGTAGTGACTGTCCCTTTTCTTCAATAGCAAATATAATGAACTTGTCAAAATTTAAGGATCTTTTCTCTGGTGGGAGGAGGAGTGGAAGGAGATCCTATTCTGGTAGTCTATTTCTAAGACCAAGAACCCTCTTTAGCAGGTGATCTTTGTCTTTAATTCTGGCATCTTAATAGCAAGAGGGTAGAGGAAAAAGACTGAACTCTTTAGTCTAAAGACAGTAAATGTTTACCTCCCACCTTTTGCACAACTACAAATGTCTGATTCCTTGGCTTATGAGGAATAGAGATGACTCCAAGTTGCCAGCTGTGACATAGCTTTCTAATTGAATATAGCTTGGTTTTGACATTGGTCAGGGGAGAATTGCTTTAGGAAGGTCTCAGATACCCTGCAGATCCAAACAAAATTTAATTCTCAAAACCCCTAGGGATGAATGAAGCAAGTGGGGAGTCTGCTCTGGATATGGTACCCTCTCTAGGATTGTGGTTTATTGAAAATATTTCTATATACTACCTGCAAAGGAGTCTACCCATGAACTTGGAATATTTGTTGAGCCTAATATAATAAAGAAATGCTTTATTTTTCCAGATTTATGACACAGAATTTTCAAAGTCTTGGAATGTTCTGACAGCAATGGCTCTAATGTTAGAGTGTCTGTGTCATAGTTGAGTTTTTGCAACTGAAGTGACTGAATGGGCCCAACGAGCGACAAAAAACGAACCTTGCATGTGGTTATAATGAGTGAGTTGGGGCTTTCAAACCCCAAACCCACCCACTAGAGTGAAAAAAGAACATGGAGATTGAGTTCTATCATGCAGCCAATAAATTAAACAGTCATATAAAATAAAATCCCAGAAAAAAAAAATCTCACCACCAGGGGCTGATAGGGTGTTTGCCTTGCACATCGCTGACCCAGAATAAATTCAGATTCAATTCCCTGGCATCCCATATGGTCTCCTGAGCCAGGAGCAATTTATGAGCACAGAGCTAGGAGTAACCCCTGAATGCCATTGGGCTTGACCCCCCCCCCAAAAAAAAACAACACTAACCACCAACACTGAGGAGTACTTCTGAGTGGGTGAAGGGGGGGGGGGTGTTTAAAAAGGGTGTGCTCCAAGTAAACAAAGAAGCACTGGTCCTTTTCCTTGCATCTTATCCTAAGCATCTCTTCCAATTAGTAGTTCTTGTGAGATAGCCGAGCCCATACCCTAAACCATGACTCTCACACAGTCTGCCATTACCCTGACCATTGAACCCCCGAAACAAAATTGAGAGTCAAAATCAAAGATATTGAGAGTACTTGATGGCAAATAATCAGAACTATCGAAAACAGTTTTCTTCTTGGTGAAACTTTATTAAATGGTTGGGATATGGTTGCCCATCTCTAAAAATTGAAATGATGCCACGTGCTCCATTTCAACTCAGATATTAAGTGTGGAATTTCTCAGTCCCTATTCATCAAAGCCATTAACGGAATCAATATTTATTAGACAACCGTGTGCAGGAACAAAAGTTAATCACAAAGAAGGCGCCCAAATCAGCTATGCCCCAAAGAGAAGATAACAATAATGGACACAATCCTTCCTTCCTGTCTCAGGGAAAGGTGGGGTGAAAAGAGAGCCCCACATCTTTAAATAGAATTGAAGCACTCCACAGCTGCCCCTGTGGCTTCCTCAAATCTCTTCATATGTAAAGTATTTTCTATTTGGAGGACAGAGTGAGACTAGATTAATAGCAGGACTGGTGACCCCTATCTGTAAAGGGCCTTGGCCTCTCATAAAAATACTTAATAGAGTTCCTTCCCTTTAATTGCATGCCACAATCTTTGGGGGCCCATCCATCTCTTTGGAGGCTCCAGGACTGGTCTCCCTTTGTACTGTGGTTCTGCCTGAGTGTGGAATCAGCTGATGAGGCCAGAGATCCCAAGGCAGTACACCATCTGGTCAAGGTCATGGGTGGCAGATTACCAATTAGGAAGCATGGCAGGGAGGATGTTGTGTGGCTGGAGGCCAGGGATGATGGTGGATCAGCCATTAGTGAGGCGACCAATGTAGGTGTTGCAACAGATTAGTATACAAATCTTTGCTCTCCTGGGGAATCGGTGTGAAATCTTAGATTTGATCACTAAGAGCTTTCAGGGGCTATAATGAGGCAACTTTATTAAAAGATGAACATGCATTTGTAGCAGTGACTCTCATATTAATGTCCATATGAAAACCTGGAGTTATTCTTAAAATAGTTTCTGATTCCATGGATCTGAGGTGGGTCTGAGATTTTGCACTGAAAATAACCTAGGTTTACCCTAACATCCTTCTCTGCTTACTCTTCACAAGTTATCCTCTGTGGCAATCTGCATCATTAGAATTTGATTTCCACAGAAGCTTTCTGCATCAATGCCTTAGATTAAATGAGACTCTTATGTATGTTAAGGTAAAAAGAAATAACTGGTTGATATGCTTTTATTTTTATTTTCACTTACTTTCTAACTGTATAACTAAGATATGAATATAATTGAAATGTGTTACTCAACCCAAATTACATATCACTTAATCAGTGAATTCTTCCTTATCTATTTAAAACATATGGACTTTTTGTCTAAGATTAACATGACTATGATATTATTATTATTGTTGACAATGTAAATTATTGTCTAATATTTAGTTCACCTTCCTTTTCAGATAATTGTCACAAAAATGTCCTTTGATCATTGTTGGTTATAATTAAGACCTAAATTATATCTATAAATCATATCTTGATTGAACCCTTAATAGCTACCATAGCCTTCTATAACTTTTAGCTATTTTGTTCATTTTTTTTTAGTCATACATAACAGTGCTTAAGGATTATTCCTGGCTCTGCATTCAGGAGTCATTCTTGGTGATGTTCAGGAGATCATATGGGATTCCAGGTATCTAAGCATTGGCACATGCAAGGGACTCAAGCACTTTCCCTACTTCATTATTACTTGGGCCCTTTATTTGATTGTTGAAAAATTTGATGATTTTTTTTGTAGACTTTTCCTCTTCTAAATTTATCTATTTGCATTCTTTTGGTGTTATTTTCCATGTTCCTTAAACCCCTAATTATTCTATAAGTTGGTAATTAAACCCAGAGACTTACTAAATTCCATTTTTTTTCAGTACTACTCTATGAATGGTGCTATGATTTTCTGTTCTCTTACACTGAGATGAAGATAATTATTTTATGAGATACTGGTTGGCCACTGAATTTATTTGGCATTACCTGAAGTATTTATTATAAAGTTCTTTATCACTCTTTTATGGTGGCAGATTGAATCTCCATTGATAAGCTTTGTTTGCACTTTTGAAAGTGTTACTATTGTACTTTTTGCTTTCTGATTTTATGACTTTAGTTGCCAGCTAGTTGTTTACTTCATGGTAATTCCTTCAAGGCAGGATTATGTTTTCCTTTCTTCATTAACTAACCCATCACATGGCATATACTTGATATCCAATGAGTATTCAATGAATGGATACTTCTTTAGCCTCTGCTGAGATAAGTGAATGCCTTGTTCTTAGGTTACATTCTTTCCATAGGTGTTTTGAGATTTTTAAAAAGTTTGGGAATATTGAACCCATAACTTCTAATAATTCTGCCACTGCCCAGATTTTGGGTGACTTCATAGATAGATCATTTTTCCTATGGCGGATTCCCTATGGTGGATTTCTTTGTTTTCAGAAAGAAAGCAAGAAGCCTTTCTCAATCTTCTGAATCCAAGACAGATGTTTGGGTCAAATACCTGAGAGCGGAAGCTACCAGGTGGAGGCTTCCCTAAGGACAAAGAGAAGTGCCTCCTTTGGAGAACAATAAGGATTTTGCTGCAAACAATCTCTCATGTGTGTGTTTACTTGTTTGAATCCTAATAAGCTATTTTTCTGAGTAGAGGAATAGATGATTGCATTGAACTTTATTTCTTTATTCTAGAATTCTAGAAAATTTGTAATGTGGAACAGTCTTTTCAAACTGTTTTACTTGCTCCCAGGATAGTAAATGACCTTTGATCTTCATCAGTATACCTGTCATAGGAAAGTAACTATATGAGGGAAGTGTTGCTGGAATAGCCTAGCTCAATAAACAATATCTTGGCATTTAGAGACTGGAGAGTTAATAATAGCATGACCAATTGGAGGAAGTTTTTTTTATTAATTTTATTAATAAAATTCTCTTCTTACTTCTTTACTTTAGCTTGGTCACACCTGACTCTTTCAAAACTGAACCCAGGCATTTAACATTTCTTAAAGTCTTTCTCTTCCCCATCTCAACCTCGTCTTCATTATCTCAAACCAGGTTATTTTCCCTCCTATATGATTTAAAATTATGTATTTACTTGTCTGCCTCTACTTCTTGTCTGCTGTCCTGGAAGCAAGGCAGTAATAGTGTTTGTCATATTAATGTTGAAAGTCTGAATAACTAGCACAGTGCCTGCCACATAGTATGTATTCTGAAGTTGCTTGGTATGCAAATAAATAAATGAACACATGTTTGTTTTGATGTGAAAATTAATTCGATGTCTGTATGCATTTTGAGAAGCCTGTTTTTTTACTAGATAGTTCCTTGTAGTTTCTTGCCTAGACTACAGGTGTGTGTGTCAGTTTTGTCCCTTAGTAGTTATGTGATCTCCGATGAGTTATCTGATCTGTTTCCCTATTGTGGATTAGGAACTATTACAAGGTTATGGCTAATATTAATAGCATGGAGTCTATGATGTGCCTAATACAAGGACTAATAATCATCAGTTCAGGCAATACTTTCATTACTTTGAATTAATTTGCTTCTGCATCACCTGATCTTCTACCTGGCTCAATCAGAAATCTCCCCATTCTTATAACTCTCTTGAACCTCCAAATTCCTGCGTCAGTTAATGAAAAATTGATATTTTCTCTCTACATTGGTATTTGTTGGGTGAGGTTGCAGAAAAAATGAGCCAAGACTAGGGCCTGCTAGCATTTTCTTCTAGATTGCCTGGTCAATTTAACTGCAGCAATTTATTGACCACCAAGTCCTCTGATTATACCTTCTCAGAATTCTAATCTATTATTGATATTTGTAGACTATAGAGTTTAAGTCCTTATCCTTTAATTCTAAAGATAGAAATCAATCATGATGCCTCTTGTCCATCCTCAAACCACTGTTCCTGGTTACCATCCCTAGGAGTACTCCTGAAGCCTAAGCAAATACCTCTGATATGTTTAACACAATGCCTAGATAATAGTGCATGCTACATAGTGGTCACCAGTGTTAGATTAGAGAGTATTGATTCTCTGTTTAGAAATCTTTACTACCTGGTCTCCACTGTTTCTCCATAGAAATTACTGATTACAGAATTCAAGGTCTTTGTGATTAAAATCCCACAATGCTGATCTCTTTCTTCTTGTCTTTCTCCATTCCTCCCCTTGAACTGCCTTTCCTCACTGTGCCTGTTCAAACTTGCCCAGTAATGCCCAGTGAAAATATAATTTCCGTGAAGTATTTCTGGATTCATTTAGTTGTAATTAATTACCTTTTCTCTTGTACTCCCAGTGGGTTTAATTTATATTTCCATTCTACCCCACCTTTTGTTTTTGTGCTTATATTAGTTAATTCTGTTATAGGGCTTCTTTTTCATTCATGTAGAGAACAAACTGGTGATACAAACAAGTGTTGGTTGAATTCTTAAATATAGAAGTCGTCGGTAGTCAGCAAAAGAAAGCAAGTGGATAGGACAGACCAAGAGCTGCAAGGAAGACTGAGATATTGAGTAAGGGAAAGTATGGGGACAGTATGCCAAAAAACAAAAACAAAACAAAACAAAACAAGGTTATCTTAGTCAAGGTAACCAAGATAATATTCATGGGATGATAGTTATTTAAGAGGGACATGAATTTTCAGAGGAGATTAATAGACAGTAAAATATGCCTCAACTTCATAGGTCATAAAAGGATTTATCCATTGTAGAAAGAACTTGAGGTTTTGTTGTTTGTTTTCTGGGTTGTTGATTTTAGGGCCACACCTGGCTGTGCTCAGGGCTTACTCCTGGTTCTACTCTGCACTCAGGGATCACTCCTAATGGACTCAGGTGAACATACGAGATGCCAGATATTTAACTTTGGTTGGCCACATGCAAAGCAAGCACCCTATCTATTATGCTATTACTCCAGTCCCTTCAGTTTTTTTTTATAGTAAATATTTTGGCTACATACCATAATAGTCAGAAAAGATGCTTGATATGATTTTGATATTTGTATATTTATTGAGACTTGTTTTATGACCCTCAGACACTGCAAAAGTGATTAAAAAAAAGATAAGGGGTGAAAAAACAAATGAAAAGAAATTTAATAACAATTCAGGGGAAATAATTCAGAAGATTTAGATCACATACTTTGTATGCAGGAAGATACCCTCAGCACATGTTTCCCTAAGTAGAACAGGGAGTGACCCTGAACATGAAATCATGAAGGAGCCCCTAAGCAACTCTGAGTGTGACTCCAAAGCCAAAACAGAAGAATAAGAAAAGGAAAAGTAATCACAACTAAAAGAGGTAAAATTAAAATAATATTGAAGAAATACTGTAGGTTATTGAAAACTAGTGTGCAAATAAGTTGAATAACTCCAAAGAAATGAAACTTTTTTAATCTTGATAACCTTCCAAGACTAACCTAGGGAGAAATGCAAAAATGCATACATCTTTTGAATATCTAATCATCATAGAAATTAAAGTAGTAATCAAAAATATTTCTTTTTTTTTTTTTTTTTGGATTTTGGGCCAAACCCATTTGATGCTCAGGGGTTACTCCTGGCTATGCGCTCAGAAATCGCCCCTGGCTTGGGGGGACCATATGGGATGCCGGGGGATCGAACTGCTGTTCGTCCTACGCTAGCGCTTGCAAGGCAGACACCTTACCTCTAGCGCCACCTTCCCGGCCCCATCAAAAATATTTCTAAGAACAAAAGTGTAAGACAAGATGGCTTCACTAGTGAATTTTACAGAACTTTTAAAGAAGATACAATACTTAACCTTCTCGAATACTTTTTAAAATTAGTAACAAGGTATGATATGATACCCCAAGTTATGAGGCTATCATTACCCTAATCTAAAAACCAAAGATAGACACATGTGTATATAAACACATACATACAAACACACATGGGAAATAAAAACACTGTAAACCAATATGTCTGGATGAACATAGATTCAAAGATCATCAACAAATAGCAAATATAATCCAATAATGTATTAACAAAATCAATATTATAATCAAGTGGGACTGATTCCAGGGATGGAACAATGTTTTAACATACATAAACTGATGAGTGTAATAGACAATATCAGCAACAAAAATAGGTTAAAAATAACTTTATATTAATAGATTCTGAAAAAAAAGTAGTAGATGGAATTCAACAACTATTTATAATAAAACTAAAATGTGTAGGAATAGAAGAAATATATTTTAACATAATAAAAATAACAAACCCAAACCCATATTTAGTATAAAGTTTAAGAGAAAAAAACTGAGAACTTCTCCCCAAAGTACAAGAATAAGACAAAGATGTTGCTTTATCACTTACGACTACTTTTTTTGTCTTTTGATCCAAGATATTTAACTATCCTGACAGCTGAAACCAAACCCATAAATGCAAAAACCATACCTGCATTTGGTCCACCCTATAGACTCACTCTATTCTTTTTTTTAACCTAGTTTTGAATGACTTAGCTGGAGCGACAGGTAAGAAGTTATCACAAGAACCTAATTAAAAAAAAAATATATATATATATATATATAAAACAGTTGCTATTAGAAGATAACATAACTAGACATGGACATGAATATGTAGGAAGGGAGAGGTATATTAGAAATTGCATGGCTGGGCTCGAATGATAGTATAGTGGTAAGGTGTTTGCCTTGCATGTGGCTGACCCAGGATGGACCTGGGTTCAATCCCCAGAGTCCCATATGGTCCCCCAAGCCAGGAGTGATTTCTGAGTGCATAGCCAGGAGTAACCCCTGAGTATCACCAGGTGTGACTCCAAAACTAACTAACTAAATAAATAAATAAATAAATACATAAGTAAATAAGAAATTGCATAGGTACATTGATAGAGGGTCTTGGGCATTTTGGCGGTGGTTAAGAAGCAGTAACTTTGTACATCTAAGCCAAAAATACTAGTACTCTGATAAACATGCTTTAAAAACTGTAAACAAATTTTTAAAAAATATTTTCATACTTTATGTATATTATTCCTAAGTATACCTACCCTCTTTGCACAAAGTTCTTCCTTACTAGCACTCTAAAATAAGGGACTATGTAATAAAAATAAATAAATTCGAGGGGAGTTTTATATCATGTAGCTCATTCAATTATCCATTTCTGTCCATTACTTTCCCAGGATACATGCATACATATGTTCATCACAGCATTTAGTATGATAGCCATGACATGGGAACAACCAAAATGTCTGACAACAGATGACTGGATAAAAAAATTGTTGTGGTATAATAAGCAATGAAGTACTATGCAGCTATTAGAATAGATGAAGTTCTATAGTTTATTGCAATTTGAATGGAACTAGAAGGTGTTATGTAAAGTGAAACTAGAGAGAAGAATAAATACTGGATGGTCTTATTAATCTGTAGAATATATAAAGACAAATCAAGGGACCACACAGTATTAAGCAATAATAAACTTTTGGCCTTTTGGCCAACACTACATACAACAATTAGTGTTGGGAGGAGAAGATAGGTCCAAAGATGATACAGGACAATGGTGGTAATCCATATATAGTAGTCAAGTATAATATCTTTGTACATAAATACTATAAATTTTAACACAACTGCACTTATTATCTAGACTAAACTATAATATAATTTAAATTAAATAAAAAAATACATTTTAAAATAAATAAAAAATATTACCCTGTTCCCATATTTCCATTTATGACTCTGGAAAATATAACAATAACATAGCTCCAATGTTCTAGAAAATTTTTCAGGATGCTCAATTTTTAGAATTGAATTAAGAACAAGATAACTAAATTGGGAGAAACTGTGTCTATACCATCCTTTGTTTTGATATAAAAACTTAGATCAGTCGACATCAAAACTGACCTGAAACCTGAATGAAATGATTTCTCACAGCAAGGAACAAAAGGACAGCATCCAAAGATACTGGAGAGAGGAAGAAACAAATCCCTCAGCAAGAAATAAATCCTACAATGGTAGAAAAACTGTAATGAGAAAGAGCTTTATAAGCTAGAGAATTTTACTACAAGGTAGGATGCTCACTACCCAGCATCCCAATTCTGCAATACTTGCAACACTGAAATGGGAGATAAATAACTTTAGAATATAAACATGAGTTGGAAACATAGTAGGTACCATTCTAATGGCCTCTAACAACTTTGATAAAAACAGCACTGGTAAACATCATGCTAGATCTCATTCCCAATAGCCTCAGGTCCTGAGGAAAAATTCCCGGAGAAGATCTCCATCTAACTCCTAGTAAATAAACCAACTAGGAATTGAGAACCAAATAAACCTAATAAACCAACTGGGAATCGAGAAAGAATAGACATTGGTGCTTTCTCTTGGTAGACAAAGAGATTGGTCCCTGCCATTCTCTGACTATAGGTGGGCATATTTTATGCCTGGACTCAGAAACTTCCTTGAAGTCATCCCAAAAAAGATAAGCCTTTAAGAGAACCACATTCCATGCCATACTCTCTTGCTAATCCAGGCTCAACCATAACTATTTTGCCAGCTCTGAAGTGTGTGCTCTTGTCACTACCTCTTTTCATATTCACTTCTGTACATATTTCCCAGCTACCACCCAGGTCTACTTGGTCATAGTAGTCTATAGATATTGACATTTATGCCCTTAAATCACCAATAGATACCCAATCCCACTTGAACCCAATGTACAAGTACCAAAGTTGCCACTGAGCAACTTTCACCTCCTTCCACTGGTTGCTATGCAGGGCCATTCAAATTTGGTGCACAGATATAATTAGGCAATCACAATCTCAGACTCCATCCTCGTAAATTTAGTGCTCAGTGTCACTAACAGGAATGATCCTTGGTTAACTGCTCAGGTCCATTCAAACTTGGTGCCACAGACACCACTGATAGACATCAGTCTATGACCTCATTATAAACATCAGTCTATGACATCAGTCTTATGACCTCATACACTGCTCAGAAACCACTCAGCTCATCTTCACCTAGCACTGCAGAGAAGCTACCACACACTCATAACTTTAAAGACCCAATTGCTATTCAGGTCCATTTGATTTCAATGCACAAATATTGTCAGGTAATTAAATTATGACCCCTGGATTACTGGCCAAGCCTACTCAACCTTCCTGATCCAGCTATTGTGGGGGCAACTCATGATCACAAACCCCTAAAAGTTTCCCAGGTCTACACGATCTTGGAGCTACAGTCTCTGCTGATATTCCAGACCATGGACTTGTAGATGCTTCTTAGGCCCACTTGAATGCTGTTCTCTAATCCTCTTCTAGTCCTTGACAGACCACCAGATGTAATAATGAAACAGAGGATGAATAATAATACCAAGAGTACTGGTTATTTAAGCCAAAAATTAAGGACTAATCCTAAGGATAACAGGTAGACTTCCTGAAGAATGCTACAAGTAATTATCTTAATGATGCTAATTGAAATGACATCAATGGAAGAGAAATTCAATAAGGCCAGGAAAAGAATGAGTGATAGTAGGAGAAAGATCCAAACAAAATAATAGGACTAGAGAATGTAGTAACTGAACTAAAATCTACCAAAAATACAAGAGACTTATGTAGATGCTAAAAGACATGACATAATAATTAAAAGATAAAGCTATCAAGAAGACTTTTCACTCATTGACATATATGCATTAAAAGAAGGAAGAGCAAAAATATACAATGCAACTATTTCACACTCAACGAGAGATGTCAACAGTCCCATATAGATATTAGAAACTTTAACACTCTTCTCTCCCCAATAGATAGAAAAACTAGACAGAAAATGAACATGGAAGTGATAGCTTTGAAGTAGGGGTTTCTTAAAAGATGTTTACCAGACTCCCAGAAATCAAATACACGTTCTTCTTTACTATACCGAGATTTTCAAGGATAGATTTCATAGAAACACAAGAGTCAATAAAGTCACACAACTGAAATTATATCAAGTATGTTTTTAAGTCACAGTGGAATAAAACTACAAGTCAACCACAACACATTGTAAAAAACACAAATGAATTGTGTCAATTTATAATTTAGAGGGAAACTAACAAGTAGAAATGAAGACATGACCAATCAAGACACATGGGAGAAGGAAAAACATTGCCAGAAGAAAGTATATAATAATACTGACTTACAACAGGAAATAAGTAAAAATTCAAATAAATAATCTAGTCTCACAACCATAAAATTAATAACAAAAGAGTAGCAAATATAACCCAAAGACAGCAGAAGGAAAGACATAACAAAAAAAACAAAACTGAGTTAAAATAATATAAAACCAAAGAGTCAATGAAAAGTTAATAAAACTAAGAAATGGTTATTCAGAATGATAACCCAAATAGATCGCCTTTAGCTCAGCTCTCGTAGAGTACTCTAATAAATAGGCATAGAAATGAAAAGTGAAAAGTTACAACAGATCTTACAGATATAAAGTGGGCCTACTATGTTTGGGCCTAAGTGATAGTACCGTAGATATCTGATAAATAATCAGATACAGCATTTGCCTTGCACCGGCCTACTATGTTTGGGCCTAAGTGATAGTACAGTAGATATCTGATAAATAATCAGATATAGCATTTGCCTTGCACAGAGCCCCCTCTTCCCCCCCGAGTTCAACTCTGGCATCCCATATGGCCCCAGAGCACTGGCAGGAGTGATTTCTGGCACAGCGCCAGGAGTAAGCCCTGAGCATTTCTGGGTGTGACCCCCAAACAGACATAAAGAGAGCTAGAGAGATTATTGTGAATAACTTTATGACACTAAATTGTAGAATTCAGTAGAAATAGACACATTCTTAGAATCATATGAATCCCAAAACCAAATCAGAAGAAAATAGATAACCTGAGTAGGCCTCTATCAAGTAGAGAAATTGAAATGGCAATAATTAAAATCTCTTCAAAAGCAAAATCCTGGAATGAGATGACTTTGCTCGTAAAGTTTATCAATTTTTCCTAATTGAGAGGAATTACCTATTACCTACC
This sequence comes from Suncus etruscus, assembly GCF_024139225.1. Lineage (NCBI taxonomy): Eukaryota > Metazoa > Chordata > Mammalia > Eulipotyphla > Soricidae > Suncus > Suncus etruscus. The sequence continues at coordinate 8,161,849 of NC_064866.1, read as the reverse complement.
CACAAAGTGACAAAAAAATTGGAATTCTACCAAATATTTTTATTAGGCTAATAGGGACATCACAATGAAAGTAACACTACAGACCAATATCTCTGATGAACATAGATGCAAAATGTCTCAACAATTTCTTAACAAGATAAACTTCATTATACATTTAGAGGATTGTATATCATGACTTCATACTTTATTCCATGATACAAATGTATGCAGATTAATTAAAATTAGGCAGATCAATTAGTATTTTTAAAAATGCACATGAACAAAAAGAAAATATAAGTCCTATGTTTTAATATATTTAAGTATATATGTTTATAGATATATCTTATTTGGAATGGAGAAAATTCAATTCCAGGTAATGCATCATGCCCTGCACACAGCAAGGTGCTTATGTAGAGGTACCCCAAGCATTGTTCTGTCTAAGCATTTGCTGAGTATTCTGAGGGTAATCATTGGGAATCCTGGCCACTGCTTGGAAGGATTATCAAAATGATCAATTTATCAAAATTATTAAAATGAATCATATGAATGGAAGTTGGGTTGAGAGAAACTTTACATTTCATAATATTTACTATTGTTAAAATAGAGTTGGCTATATTTCCCCCAACTTTCCCTTCATTCTGTTAATGTTGTGGGGGATACCAACTGGTTGTTGTGGTGCTACTACATTTGGCTGCAGCATTTGTGAGGGATCATACAAAGGTTGTAATGTTCACTCTGTGAGCCTGGGTCCTTGCTGGGGTCACATTCCCTAACTTGTGGGGCCATGTGCTTTCATGGTGGAGCTCACAAACATTCCAGTTGGAAGTGCCCACTGGGAGTCATGACAGTCCACAAACACACATGCATGCATGGACATGCGTACATGCCTGTACTCAAAGGGGATTGCATGACTACTTAGCTGCAGAACTTTTACTTACATGCTGCAAAATCTCTTATAGATTCAGGCTTTGAGATAGCAGAACGCCCAAGCACTAGAGGTTAGGGCTATGTTCAGTTAGGAACTGGCACCAGAGATTAAATTCATGACCTCATGCTTACAAAGCAAATGTTTTATATTAGTCCTTTTATTTAGGGGGGGAATGTTACACCCAAACATGCTCAAAGATCACGCCTGGAGATGCTAAGCAGATCTTATGAGGAACTGAGAATTGAGCCCAGATCAACCACATACAAGGTCGAGCAAGAGCCTTACCCATGTACTATCTCTCCAGTACCTTCATTTAAAAAATTTTGGGATACATAACTAGCTTTAACAAAAAAACCTCAATTTTTCCTTACTAGAAAATAAAACTTGTATATTTCATCTCCTCTACTTCTACCTATAATGCAATCATTTTTCCAATTATCTTCATGATTAATATTCTGCTTACAACTGCTTGGTGGCATTCTAGGCTTGATTTTTGGTTTTAATAAACTTTATATTTCAGCATAAAAATAAACAAAGCAAATGTTTTAGCCTCCAATAAATGCCCTGTTCTTGTTTGCTATAATTTTATAAAAAAAATATGTCATATGTCTCGTAAAATTATGATATATACTATTTCAGGACCGGGCAGATAGTTCAAAAGACAGATTTTGCATGTGGGATTTTCAGAATTGATCCCCAGTACTATATAGCCTCCCAAGCTGACAAGTACAACTTCCAAGCACTGAGCATTTTGTGGCCTTATATTTGTTTTTCAAAATGGTGCATGTCTGTATGGGCTGATAAAATATGTAAATCAGGGGCCGGAGAGATAGCATGGAGGTAAGGCGTTTGCCTCTAATGCAGGAGGTCATCGGTTCGAATCCCGGCGTCCCATATATGGTCCTCCCGTGCCTGCCAGGAGCAATTTCTGAGCCTGGAGCCAGGAATAACCCCTGAGCACTGCCGGGTGTGACCCAAAAAAAAAAAACCACAAAAAAAAAAATATGTAAATCATTTTATCTGTTATATTTTTAGGGAGGTGGTATGGAGAAATTTTCCACAACAAAGATAACAATTGATCAAAATAATACAAGTATACAAAGACAAACAAGCCCATAGGGCTAGTCAAACTTTGGGTATATTGATATCTCACCTTGAATTCATTTTCATACCTCAACTATCAATGATATTTAGCATGTCCACTTGTGTACCTTTTGGCATTCATATATTTCTTTATAAAGTGGCTATAAATCTTTTGCCCAGATTTTAATTGAATTACATGCCATCTTATTAACTTTTCAAAACTATTTGTGTCCTAGAACATTTTCCATATATTCTAGGTATATTGTATCCAATTCTAAAATTATACTTGTTTTATAGAAAATATCACTAATGGTCTTAAAGGCTAAATAACTTGTCTAAGCTGGTATGCCTAGAAAGTTACCAAATAATATAAAAATGGAACTTTGATTTTGGAGCACTTGTACTAAATTGGCAATTGAAAAACTCTAACATTTTTGCAAACAATGATTTTAGGTTTTCTGGACTATAAAGTTTCTTTTTTTTTTTTTTTTTTTTTTTTGGGTTTTTTTGGGCCACACCCGGTAACGCTCAGGGGTTACTCCTGGCTATGCGCTCAGAAGTTGCTCCTGGCTTGGGGGACCATATGGGACACCGGGGGATCGAACCGCGGTCTGTCCAAGGCTAGCGCTGGCAAGGCAGGCACCTTACCTTTAGCGCCACCGCCCGGCCCCTATAAAGTTTCTGTTGCAACTACTTGATGCCAACATTAGAGTTCATGTAGTAAACAAATGGGCATGGTTGTGATTTATTCATGCACACTGAAATTTGAATTTCAAATGATTTTAATGTCATGAATATTGAAAATTCTTGTTCTACATTATGATACTGATTGCTTTTTTTTGAACTGTTGGAGGACTCACTATTCTTCTTTCCCTAGATATTGAAAAGTCTAGGTCTCTTTTCAAAATATTTATCTTGTATAAAATTATTATTAACTTATTTTATAATTATGCATGCTGTACATGATGTGTGATAGGCAGTAAGTGCTAGTGTATATATTTGAATTGATTTTATATCATTGAATTAAATTGGTTTATGTATTAAAGAACACCTTTATTCTTAATCTATTTGCTTTCAATAATTACTAGGTACCTCCACTAATGTTCTTTGGCCTCTTTAACGGTGGAATTAATGATTTCATAAGCATTTTTCTTCCTTCCTGTCAAGTGTCCTTGTTAAACCCTCTTGATCAGTTTGCACAACTTGCCACGCTGCTCTTTCTGTTCATTATTCAAATATTAATTGAGGGCTTGTTATATCTGAGGTACATCCCAGATGCTGATGATTCAATGCCCAATAAGTCAAATTACCTACCTTCAAGTAACCAGTTACCCTTGGGAGATATCAGCAAATGAGATAGGCCAGTTTAGGCAGTGACATCAGTGTTATGATAGAGGCAGGTGTAAGAGTATATGGTAATATGAAAAAAAAATCCCTGGATAAGGCGATTTTGTTCATGTGATTGATTTTTGCATTTTGCTCCATGTACACTGGTTACATTTTGGGTTTCTTGCCCATATCTCAATGCACTCTCTCACAATTCATACAAGTTAGTAAGTGTGGAAGTCTGATGAATTCTTACTCCAATTGATCTCCTGCAATGAAGAAAGGGCCAATTCCAGGTAACACTGTCAGGTATATAGTTCAAATCATCATTTTCTACCCTGGATTTCCTTCTTGAATCAAGTTTTCTTTCACCTGCCCTGTCTATAAAACTGCCCTAACTTGAATTCCAAGGTGTAACTCCTTCTATTTTTGGTTTACACTGTGGCCCTGACCAAGATACATTTCTCCACCTGTAGATCTTGTTCAGGAATAAACAAAAATACTGTTCTCTGTGGAAATGTAGTGAATACCAATATTGAAGGCCAAGGAGTCTGTGCTTCATGGGTGTGTGTGTGTGTGTGTGTGTGATGAAAAGCAACAAGTTGCTGCATGCTGCTTTAGTTGGGTGAGAGACAGAACAAAATAGGGTTACTGTTGGGAGACAATCCAATCACTAGCTTGTTCCGTACACCATCTTGAGATTATTTTCTCTTTTATCACCATAATTATTATGTAAATGTTTTGCATATTGATTGTGCCTTTTCACACAGAGGAATCATAGTCTGTGACTTCTTCTGCAGAACCCCGTATGTTTTTTATTCAAGAAGTACTCTCTCGTCACCACCTCTTCAAGGGGCAAATTTCCAAGAGATAGAGACTGCCCAACAGAAGATAGAAACTGAATTGAGAGAGAGAGAGAGAGAGAGAGAGAGAGAGAGAGAGAGTCCCCTTGTTCTTTGTACTAGAAAATAATTTTAGCATCCCATTCTGTCCATCTGGACATCATTAATATTGTCAGCCACTCCCTTCAGTAGCCTTTAATGTCTAAATAATTATTCCCTGTGGCCATAATCCGACATGATGTCACTCCCCTCCTGATTTGCATTTCATAGATAACAGACAGCTTGGGAATTACAAGAGGGCTTTGTGAGCTGTTCGAAAAGCCTAACAGTTACTCCCACCATCACCTCAATCACATCAGGTCCCTCCTCGAAATCTGTCAACAAACTGCACGACCTTCCCCCACTCAATTACCCTTTTCCTTCTGTTACCCCATTGTGAGCTCTGTCTATATGGAGCTCATCATCTTGATTGATAAATACAAACAAAGTTGACTCATCGGGACACTTCAGTGCTTCGCTGAGTGTGGACATCTTTGGCTAGGTTTTTTGACTTTCCATTCCTGTGTTGGAGAAACAACTTTCTCCAATATAGTCAACACATTTCCTTTTGGGTAGCTTGGCCATTTTTGCAGACATAAAACTTGATGTTCCCTACAACTAACCTAGTGTCTGGGTCCAGACTGCTCTTCTAAGTCTCTCCAATTACCTCTGAACCCCTCCCTGATCAGTCCATATGATCCAGCAAGAAGGCTATTCATGGGCACAGGAAGAGTGAGGCCATAATATATGTCAGAAGACAGGAAGTTTATCCCCTTTGAACATTGACTTGTTTTCATTTATTTACCTCTTTTATACTGGTGTGTTTTTCTTTAACATCTCCTCTTCTTCCCCATCACTACTCATTCTGTCTCCTTGCTGACTTCTTACTCAACTCCTGGTTTCCCTTTCCTCAGCTTCTTTTTTTCCTCCGCATCCAGATTTGGCCTTTGTCTTCATAATACTAAGCATCTGGATAGATGGTTAAAAAACATGCTGTCAAGTACCCAGATGTTTCCAAACATCTGGGTATTTTGGCACCCAACGGCCACAACAGCTGGATAATGGAATTAATTTTTCACTTTTCAGTCATCGATTGACATGGGATGGACAGAGTCTTACCAGTCACAATCTAAGCACAGCCCATTATCTGCTAGCAATCCTTTCTTCCTTCACACTGGGGGAATTATCTCTGTCAATCATCTTATTGTGGAAGAAAAAGGGGAAAAAATTGTCTCTTTTCTGGCTGCAATACATCACCTCCTCTATGCATCAGTTCATTTCTTATTGAAAGAGCTGGGAGGAAGTGACAATTTCCTTAACCTCCCTCTCCCAGAGTCAGAGAGAAAGAAGGCATGTGAAACTCGGTTTTCTCTACCCAAGTCTGAAGAATTTGACAAGAATGTGTATGTTATTAGAACTGCCTTATCTGGTGTGAGATCATTCCCTTCTTTCTCCCTTCTATTTTTTTGTACACTCTAAAAGAGAAAGCAAAAAAAAAAAAAAACGAGAGCACTGTTATTCTTGTCCATCATCTTCCACAAAGGACCACATTATCTGTTTGTATTCTTCTCAGGTAGCTCAAAATAACATTGCTGAGCCCACTGGGGCCTTTGGGAGAAGGTTGATCTCTAGAGGTAAGTACCCAGACAGCGAAGTGTTCATCCTTTATTCCTGGTTAGATCTGGCAACCTCCAAGTAGATTCTAAACGTTAATGAAGCAGCAGGCCATCGGCCCTTTGGTATTAGCATCTGAAGAACACAGTTATGCAGCCATGCTGGAGAGGCCCAGTCAAAGGTACCATCTTTGTCATGCATCTGTATCTTCACACACAAATTGGTCCAGTTTAATGAAGGTGTTCCTCAGAGAGAAGGGTGGGAAGGTGCAGGGGAAAAGGAAAACAAGAGGGGGAGGGGGGAGAAAGGAAACTGAGGAGAGGCAAAATGAACAGAGCTCCAGCCAGTGCTCAAGAGGACAAGAATTGGTCAGTTGGGTGTCCCTGTAGATCTGGCAAAACAGAGCACAGACTTCCATTCAGAAAATGAATCACTCAATTTAGGGAAAAATTATTCCCTTCTGAGTGTTCTCTGGCGCCACATCTATGGGGCCTAAGTAGCTGCGGATGGTGGGTGGTGGGATATTGGAGCACCTGGGTCGCCAGCCCATGTGGTTCCCTCCCCAGGCTCTCAGTCAGCTGCTGTGCCCACGGTGGCACGACTGCCAGTGCTGCAGCTTTGGCCAAGCTGAGAGAGGGGCCTCTGAGACTGGGGTACCCCAGAGAGCCATGGAGAAGTATGGCTTTCAGGGCTCCAGGCAGAGTGGCCGCTTACCACCCCCGCCCTTGCTCCCGGCCTCCTTGCCGGCTTCCTCCCTCCCTCCACTTCTCCCAGAGGAGGTGACAGACGGGCCTGTAATTTGGTTCCATTCGCTCGACTGGAGCAACACCTGCCCCCCTCCCCTGGGACTCCAGGGTTTCATCCCAAACCATACAAGAAGCCAAAGATAAATCCGGGCCCACATGCAAATCCAACAGGAGAGGAACAAAACGCAGGCCTGCCACAGCCTGGATGCCAGCCTTGGCTGTGATTCTGCCCACAGACCAAGAAAAAATCAAACACCCCCTTGAAGTTCAAACTCCTAAATGCGCCCAAAAAACTTTAATTGGGTTTCCAGGGCTTGTAAAATTTTAATCGGCAGCTCTTGGAGGAAGTAACGCGCTCTTGGAGGGAGTAATGTCTCTCCCCTCCCCTATCACAGACAACAAAACAAAATGTCTGACAGGAGAGGAGGGCAATAGGAAAGTTCAGTAACAGATCAAGTCTAAGGAACTAGGGGATGTGAAGAGTTTGTGTGTTCATGTGTGTATGAAAGTGTGTGTGTGTGTGTGTGTGTGTGTATGAGAAAGTGCACGGGAGTGCATGCAGAAGTAAATATGTACAAAAGAGTGTATGTGAGCATGTGACATCACATGTGTGTGAGAGGGTGTCCATAAGTAACAGCTGTTGGCCCCTGGCAGCTGTCACACTAAGCCATACAATAGAGGTGCCATTCCTATTGGGGTACATTTCCATTCTGTGAGACCTTTTGTGTTTATGCACATAGATAGCTTCTCTAGTAAGAACAACTCATTTTTATTTTCCACTCATTTAGATGTGTACAAAGGTATTATTAGCCGCAAGGCCTTTCTAAACAATTCCCCAAGTTCGTATTGTCAGGGTACTGTAGAATAATGTCAGCATGAATGAACTCCAGCATGAACTTTATGGGCACACCCACCTTTAGACCAAATTCTCTCTGCTCCTGAGCCAGACTTAGTCTCTCAACATGTCAAATGGCCCGACCAATACCAGACAGCTCTTTCCATGGCTCTAGCTTTTGTGGTTTATAAAAGAGAAACTCATACTTTTTTCACCCCTTCCTTCTTTGATAGAAGTTTTTTTTAAATATGATGCACACTTTTTCTTCATTTACATTCAAATCCTTGCTGGCAATGTGACTTGGATCTAGCCCTCATTTTCTCTGTACCTTTGCTTATAGCTCTTACCTTTCTTAGTTATTGGGGAATTAAGTGAGTAAATGATGGGAGAGTGTGGCTCCAGCTAAGTGCTAAGTCTATTTCATTGTGTTTGCTTCTGTGCCTTGTCTCCAGCCTCAAAGCCAGGGCCAACAGTATGGAGTATCCATATGATAAGATCCTGAACCACTTAGCTCTGTGCATTTGTCATACTCTTTGTAGAGAACTTCAAGGGGCATAAAGAAATGGTGGATGCTATTCACTTGGGAACTGAATGACCATATCAGGAGGATGTGCTTTTTTGTTATTAATATCTTTATTTAAATGCCTTGATTACAAATATGATTGTAGTTGGGTTTCAGTCATGTAAAGAACACCCCTCTTCACCAGTGCAACATTCCCATCACCAATGTCCCAAATCTCCCTCCTCCCCACCCCACTCCTGCCTGTATTCTAGACAGGCTTTCTATTTCCCTCACACATTCTCATTGTTAGGATAGTTCTCAATGTAGTTATTTCTCTAACTGCACTCATCACTCTTTGTGGTGAGCTTCATGTCGTGAGCTGGACCTTCCAGCCCTCCTCTCTTTGTCTCTGAGAATTATTGCAAAAATGTCTTTCATTTTTCTCAAAACCCATAGATAAGTGAGACTATTCTGCATCTATCTCTCACCCTCTGACTTATTTCACTCAGCATAGTAAATTCCATGTACATCCATGTATAGGAAAATGTCATGACTTCATCTCTCCTGACTGCTGCATAATATTCCATTGTGTAAGTGTACCACAGTTTCTTTAGCCATTCATCTGTTGAAAGGCATCTTGGTTGTTTCCAGAGTCTGGCTATTGTAAACAGCACTGCAATGAATGGAGGATGTGCTTTTAAATGGCCCTTTTTCCGTTTCTTTTGATTTTGGGGCCTCTAAGAACTTCAGGGAGTGGCCCTCAAGCATTAAACTGGAGTAACTCCTGAACACTTCCATTTTTTTCTGATTAAAGATAATAATAAATAGGGACTGGAGAGAGAGAGCATAGAGGTAGAGTGTTTGCCTTGAATGCAGAAGGACAGTGGTTCAAATCCCAGCATCCCATATGGTCCCCCGAGCCTGCCAGGAGTAATTTCTGAGTGTAGAGCCAGGAGTAACCCCTGAGCTTGTTGGCTGTGACCCAAAAACAAACAAACAAAAAAAGATAATAATAAATTAATAAAAAAACAAGTGTTCTACCAGAGAGATATAAGTAGTTGGAGATCAGAGGTACTTGGGGAAGATGGAGGCTTAGACTTGCTGTGAAATTCCCATCAAAAAATGTGCATGCCCAGTTATGACCTTATCCATAACTTTTATTGTAATAATTTATTTTAGCTAAATATTTAAACAAATTCTTTATTTTTAAAAATGCTTACTGATGCATTTCTCAATTGGGCTGATGGGATGGTGGGAGATTGTTTCAAATAACCTGAAGGAACACGGATAGGAGTATAAATGATTCTTTGGTATATTAGAATCTATTTTGATTCTCTGACCAAAAGGTATATATGTACTTATATTTCCTAGACAAATTTTGTTTAATATAGTTGTTTAACAAACTATCGTTGATTAATTTTACTCACCATGCCTCATGGACTCAGAAGGCATCTCTTCTCTACCGTCTCACCTGCATGGCTCACAGATTTAGGTTACTCAAACTGGACTTCAGGCACTGCTCTGAACTCTCCTCAGGAGGAAGAATTTCTCATCTGCCTTGTTACTTTAGACTCCTCTTCCAGGCATGCCTACTTTGTACTTCCAGTCACCATCCCAAGTAGTGAAAAATCTGAGGGCAAATCACCACCCCTTTTCCTAAAATCTTATTTATATCATCACCTTTGCTCTTTTTGTTGTTGTTGTTGTTGGTTTGTTTTGGGGCCACATCCATTGATACTCAGGGGTTACTCCTGGCTATGTGCTCAGAAATTGCTCCTGGCTTGGGGGGACCATATGGGACACTGGGGGATTGAACTGCGATCTGTCCTAGGCTAGTGGTCTCAAGGCAGACGACTTACCTCTAGCGCCACCCTCCGACCTCACCGTTACTCATTTTGGGTGGGGGAATAACACCAGGATGTGCTCAAGGCAACTTCTGGCTCTTTGCTCTGGAATTATTCCTGACAGTGGTTGGGGGACCATGTGGATGCTAGGAATTGAACCCAGGTCAGCCAGATGCAAAGCAAGTGACTATCAATTGTTTTTTCTTTAGCCCCTTACCATATTTGCCATTAAAATCCTCATTTTTCCTGACAGTGGTTATAATCTTGGATCTCCAGACCATGTAGGAGCCCCCTAAAAACTCCCATATCAATGGAAAAATAAACAGATTTTTCTAGTGCTGCAAGATGAACTTCACCAATTTCGTGCTTCTAACCACTCATCTAATATTTATTGCTGTGGTGAAACCAAGAACAAAGAAAAGGCACAGGCCAGACTGCCCATAGTGAAAAGGAATTGAAGATTCATCCAGAAGATGAAAGATATGATGCATCCATGGCTTAGTCTATGGCTTGCTATATATTTGTCTTTGATATTCTATTATTGAACAGAAATTATTTCTGGTTGACTTTTCTTTTAGAGCTAATAGTGTGTCATATGAAGATGAATACAACTGGTAGAGACCACCAAGTATTATTAATGAATTATAAATGCATATTACTTCTAGACTTCCTATACAACTTCCTATGTATATTATATATAACGATGTATCATAATAGCTCGCATTAATTGAGTACTCATTCCTTTTCCTGATCAGGAACTCAATTTTCCTGTGGAATCCTCACTGAACATTCTCCCCACCCACATCCTACATATCTAAAAACAGAAGCTTAAGGAATACAGTAACATAGTAATGTCACACATTTGAAATATGTTGGGCCCAATGTCTGAACCTGACCCTACACTTTTGATTTTTTTTGTTTGCTTGTTTTGGGGCCACACCTAGTGACTTTCAGGGGTTACTCTTAGCTCTGCACTCAGAAATCACACCTGGCTTGGGGGCCATATGAGACGCCAGGGATCTAACCGAGGTCCATCCTGGACTGGCTGCATGCAAGGCAAACACTATTACTGAGCTATCACTCCAGCCCTACACTTTTGAGTCTTCAACACAGAGATGGGAAAAGATAGAGACATTCTCCTATACTGGTGATCAGTACCTGGGATTCAGAGGGCTGAACATTTAACACAGCCCCAAGAAATCAAGGTAGATCTTGTAATATGGTTACATGTGAGTTTAGTGACACTGGTATGAATAGAAAGTTCTGGATATATTTCCAGGCAAAGGGAAAGCCAATGCAAAGACACAGATTTGAGGGGGCCGGAGAGATAGAACAGTGGCGTTTGCCTTGCAAGCAGCCGTCCCAGGACCAAAGGTGATTGGTTCAAATCCCGGCGTCCCATATAGTCCCCCGTGCCTGTCAGGCGTTATTCCTGAGCAGATAGCCAGGAGTAATCCCTGAGCATCGCCGCGTGTGGCCCAAAGACAAACAAACAAAAAAAGACACAGGTTTGAAACGGCCAGGCAGCTATTAGGATGAGAAGATGTGGTTATGTGATAGGAGCTTTTAACTTTAGGGAAGAGGCTAACTAAGATGTTGCAGAGTGTCTGCAGAAAGTCTTGGAAAGATTTCTATACTCAAATAAAAGAATAAATTTTTTTTCTGGGCAGTGGGGAAATCAGAAAATGGGAGAGGGAAATGGCTCTTGAGGCAGTGTGACTACACTTGGTGTATTAAGGAGTGTATGAAACCCCTTTAACCCCCCAGAATGCTGGTGATTTGTGATGCAAAAGACAAAGTAAAGCTAATTCCAGTCTTCTTTAGGAGGGACTCATCCTGCCTTTGGTGCAAGAATTTTGTCCGTCTTCTGACACTTTCATCCTAGCCAGATAAAATCTTGATGTTGTGAGTGCAGGCGGAGTCTCAGCATCCAAGCAACTCCTGCATGGGGCAGGGGTAAGGGTTTTGTGCTGCAGATCCTGCACCCTTGGAGCATTGCTTGGGCTGAAGCCTTCCCTGTGCAGCAGGACAAAGATATGAGAGTCCTGGAGACCTTCATGCAAAGGAAAAACTGCAAAATATGCTGACCTAGAGCAGCTCCATAGTAATACAGAGAGCCAAGACGCAGAACTCTGGACAAGTTGTTTCATTTCTTTAAACCATCCTTTCCTGGAAGTGCAGAAAGTTACCTCTGTCAACACGAGAATTCAATACAATTGTGCAGGGAAAGCACTTCATCCAGTATATACATACACGTTACATTCAGAACACATGAGCTGTTAACATTTCTCTATCCCTCATATTAAATGTGATATAGTCCTCCTACACCTAAAAACGGTATTAGATAGTTCCCAAAATCAAGTTGTCTTACTTTGGTCCTTAACTCTTGCCACACCAAGTCTCAATGAAAAGGCTGGCAGACACAGTTAGCAATGCTGGGCACTGGAGAAACCAATGTATGACAGAGATTAGAGGCTATAACTTCATTGGAATTTAATGGTGATAAACCCAGAATGGGTCCATTGCATGAAACCCCAAGTTATCAATAATAATCCAGTTCTCTGTCCCAGTCCTCCACTGCTATTGAGCGTTGTATCTTCCCATACACAATTCATTGATCCTGTCATCTCTTCCTTTTTAGAACTCTCCAGTTATTCTCAGTTATTGCCCTTCCTTGATCCTCTTTCTATAAGGGAAGGGCATTTTAATTTTTGCTCAAGACTTTGCCCCATGCCTCTGGTATAGTATAGTGGTAAAGCTTCTGCTTGCATGTGTGAGGTCCTGGAGTGAGATCTGGCACTGCACACATACCAAAAAAAACAAAACAAACAAACAAACAAAAAGATTGTTTTCTGGATGTCTCCGGCAAGTCGTAGAATGAGGAAAATATACCTGAGCATTAAAATATTTAGCATCGGTGACCTTGACTGCCTGGCCAGATGGAGTTAAGTTTTCTGGGATGCCACAACATCCTAAAAATGGATGAACAGTTGGTAACAGAACTGAAAGGAATAAAAACTCAGGAAGAATTGTGTTCCCAGGTCTGTAGAGAAAAAAATTTGGACTGGAGTAGAAGGAGGACTCTACCTGTGGCAGGAGATGAGTTTTTGGTGAAATTAGTATAGAATATTTGAACTAGATGTAAAATAAAAGGGTAGTATATATTCAGAGCTATGGTTCAGTGGTTCAGAGATGGAGGAGGCCCTATGTTTAATCCACGATGTGAAAGGAGAAAAAAAATAAAGAAAGAAAGAGAGATAAAGAGACAGAGAAAGGAGAGAGTGGGAGGGACAGAGAGGAAAAGGGAGAGTGAAAGAGAGGGAGAGAGAAGGAATGAAGGAAAAAAGAAAGGAAAGAAGGAAGAAAGGTAAGAAGAAAGGGAGGTGTGAGGAAGGAAGGAAGGAAGGAAGGAAGGAAGGAAGGAAGGAAGGAAGGAAGGAAGGAGAGAAGGATGAAACAAGAAAGGAAAAAAGGAAGGAGAAGAGAGGGAGAAAGGAAGAAATAAAGGAATTGAGGAAAGGAGAAAGGTAGAGAGAAAGGAAGGGAGGGAGAAAGGAAGAATGGAAAGAAGGGAAGAAAGAAGAAAGTAAGGAAAAAGGAAGGAAGGAGGAAGGGAGGGAGGAAGAAGAGAAGGGAGGAAGGAAGGAAAGATTGGAGAGCAATCAAAGACGGGGTGAGAGTGTTTAATCACATCTAGATCTCTTCTCATGACCTACAGCTTTAGAAAGATTTTGCAGAACAACTCTACAATAACCTACATTGGCACCCCAATGCACCATTCACTATACCCTTGGCCTGCTTTGTTTTTAAGAGGTTGATCAATATCTGAAATCACAGTGTTATTTCTTTGTCAGAGTACTATTCTTCTTCAAGACTTTGAATCTCATTTGTGGCTCTGTGTTTCAGCTTCTAGAACAATGCCCAGCACACAATAGGTCCTCAATGTATTCAGTGGAAGACTGAATGTTTATACATCATCATTATTCTGTAAATAAACGACCCCTTACCCAGGATTGAACGATACCTGACAATTTACCAAGGGTAAGTCACCCCTGTTTTAGAAGCAGAGTGCCACAGAACTGTTGTTCTCTTTGGAAAATGCACAGCCACCTTGGATTGGAAATCAGATTGCAAAAATCTTCTTTGGCATCACGTGGTCTGCATAGTTGAGAAGAGATGGTTCTTATCTACTTTTGTTCCCATATTTTCTGCCCAATTCCAACCTTAGCCTAGGGAGTGATTCTCAGGTGCCTCCAAAAGGATAGCTGGAGCTGTATTTTGATCCACTGGCAACTGGACCCATAAATAGAAACAGGGGAGACTTCAGATTTTCAGAGGTTTGAAGTCAAATTCATTGTCTTGGGATAGAATAATGGATGAATTTTCTGTCACAGAGTATGAGGTCTGGGGTAATCATATGAGGTCTGGGATAAACACTTTCAGAGGTGGGAGGTTGTGAGTATTCAGTCTAGAGGGTTGAATGTGCCTGCAGGCCTGGAGACCAGCCTATACTATATAGTATCCTAGACTGTCATACATGAAGGCCAAAGACAGTGCCATTCTTTCTCAAATCCTAGGATGTGCTTCCTTACACATTCATAGAAAAAAGGAAGTTAAGTACCAAGTAAGCTCTAGATTTCAATTGAGGCCAGAGAAAAAGTACAGTGGGTAGGGTACTTGCCTTGCATGCAGCTGACTCAGATTTAATCCATGGCACCATATGCAGTCCTTTGAGCCCTGCCAGGAATGACCCTGAGCAAAAATAAACAAAACCAAAACTCTGTCCATAATTTTCTTGGGTAGAACGTGAAAATGTTCATATTGTGCACACATAAAATCAATGGTTCACATAAGAGTATGTTTTACTCTAAATATCTATCTATCTATCTATCTATCTATCTATCTATCATCTATCTACCTATCTATCCACCCTACCTATCATCTATCTATCTATCTATCTATCTATCTATCTATCTATCTATCTATCTATCTATCTATCTATCTATCTATCATCTACCTATCTATTATTTATCATCTGTCTATCTACCTATCTCTGTTTGAAGGTAGAATCTTCCACATTTTAAAACTAGTTATAGACTCTTGTCGATGGCATTCTTCATACAACAAGGTGGCTCAGGATTTAATGTTTCTTATTTGAAGGTATCATATCCTGAATCTGTGTTCTGATTACACGTTCAAGTGCCTCCATTGTAATATACACATTATTCTTATTCCGTGACATGAGATTACAGTGTTATCATACTGAAGATCTTGTCACTTAATTAAAGCAGCAAAGTAACTTTGTGACTTAGTGCCAAACTCCCTGGGCCCTGGTCTCCCAATTCTCATCTAAAAGTTAGTTAGAGGAAAAGAATCTATCAGAGTAAAAGAATCCATTGGCTGAAATAATATTTCGATGTAACATCAGACATTTCTCCTCATGAAGGAAATCTATTAAAATAAATGATGTTATGGTTATTACTGGTAAAAGCTGGGTCAGCATACCTATTTTATATGTTTTTATACCTGAGTTCATATGAAAATTTTTCAGGTACATATATGGTCACAGATGGTAGTTTAAGAAGACTTCCTCTCATAAGTACAGACTGATAAGAGTCCAAGGATAGGAAGAGCATCAAATGTCTCAGTACATAAATATTTCAGGTTTTATTTTGTTCCTTTTTCCCTCATTGTGCCTCTCTGAGCAATTCAGTCCACAAAGATATTTCATATCCAGCCAGTAAGATCATTATTTTTAGACACTGTGCTTAAAATAAAGGCAAGGACTTTATTTGATACCTTTATTTATATGCAAAACAGCGCACCATTCATGAGATATGAAAAACTCGTCAGATAGAAACCAGATTTTTATCTATTTTTCACTACAAAATATTGCATTATATAAAGCAACAGAGACACAAAAAAACCCTGAAAAAGACTAAATCTTTGGATAGCAGATGTGTTCTTTTTTTTTTTTTCCCTTGTCTCTAAAATACACTCCTTGTTTTTTTAAGAGTTTCACAGCTGAGGACATGAAACATTTTCAGGTTATAGACTTTTTTTTTTGGTTGTCACAGAGGAAAGTAGTTATGAATTTTTTTTAGGAAAATAACTTAATTTCCTAAAATTATCGCACACACAAACATCACACACACATACACACAGAAAGAAGCTACTCTCCTTATAAACAGTTTGTACTTTCCAGACACTACAGATAAGAATAACGACACTTTTTTTAAAAAACTATAATCGTGAAGTGCTAGAGTTTCTGATCTCACAACAAAGGAACCTTTCAAGAACATCTTAATATATAAAATATGTTTAGAAACAGGGAGAAGTGGGAGATTTGTTATACAAGTGCAATAGAATTAGATCCAAAAGAAAAGACCACAGTATCATCTCAACAAACACGTAAAAAGTTAGACTTAATTATTTCACAGGAAAAAGTGTAAACACTCGACTATAAATAAATTGGCACAGCGTATCCAAAGTAAAAGTATCACCACTCTGAAAAATAAATGTCTTAAAAAAAATACTCTACTCCTTCTAACATAAATAAAAATAGGTTGTTTTGTTTTATTTTTGTTAAATCTAACTGCACCTATAGTTCCACATGTTTAAGGTCACAAATAGATGTTTTTTTGGATATATAAAGGGGCACTTCGCCTGAAAAGCAATCAAATATTAAATTCTCCATTTAAATATGGATATTCCTGTCTACATGAGTATTATACCTTGGGGTTCCAATCTCACCAAACTCACATCTTCCCACCCTAGGGTGTTCTCCATGTCTGTTTTCAGCCTCACCAGGCACGAGGCTGGTCTGTTTGACTTGATTTCCAACATAATCTTTCTTTTTTTTTAAAAAACAGAATGGGGAAAGTTTTCTTGGTTGGCCTTCCAAATTTGCTTTTTGAAACCTCGACTTGGAGGGATGGAGGGAGAAGTCCTCCCTTGCCTGTAATGTTGGGCGACTTATCAGATAAGAATAATTTCTGATCAACCTATCTATCTAGCCCTCTTTTGAAACAAGAAGATAGGGGGGGGAGAAGATTAAAGTAGGGGAGGACTTAAAGTCTCCAGAGAGCTAAAGCAAACAACCCTTAGAGGGATCCTAACACTGGAGGAGAAGCCAAGGGAGCTAGGCACCCCCCAGAAGGAGCTTCTTTTGCAGGGCCTGGACAATGCTCCCCATGCAAGACCCCTCATTTTGCAAGTTTGGAGGGCTCTCCAGACAAGCCCACCTCCCCTGTTGGACCCAGCAGGCCCTAGAGGCCACCGTGGGAGCTTCTCGCTTCCGTACAAGTCCTTCTTGGCCACCCTCTCCTCCATCCCCGCAGGGTTCCAGGGGGGTTTGGCACCGGCTGCAGGGCGCACGGGGCGCGCAAAAAACGCCTCCTCTACCTACTACACATCCAGAACGTGGTTGAGATAGGAGATGTAGCAGATGGCGAGGCGCAGGATCTCGATTTTGGAGAGCTTCTTGTCGGGGGGCAGAGTGGGCAGCAGCTTGCGGAGCTCGGCGAAGGCCAAGTTGAAGGCCTCCACTCGGATGCGCTCCCGGGTGGCGTGCGCCGAGCGGTACTTGGCCGTGGCGCGCCGGCGGCGTCGCTTCTCCTCCCGGCTCAGCTGCTGGGGGTGCGGGTAGAGGGTCCCCCGGTTGCCTCCTCCCTTGCCATCGCCCTCGACCTCCTCCACCGGCTCCAGGTCCGACACACTGCCTAGCACCTTGGCATCTGCCCCTCCGAGCGACTCCGGATCCGAGTGCGAAGAGCTGGGGTGATCCGAGTCTGCGGCTTGGTCCGGACTCAGCATCATTTTGGAGGCTGGAGAAGAAAAGAAAATAAATATATGTCAATCAATAAGAACCATCAGGGGGTTCCCTTTCGGGTTCGGTTCGGTTCGGCGCAGCAAGCCCCAGCCCCAGCCAAAGACGCAGGGGAAAGAGAGAGCCGGACAGGACGCATGGGGCTCTCCACAGCTGTTTCTGCAGGCCAGGTCGGTCCAGAATGGAAGTCGCAAATGGAGTTCAGAACCTCCACTGGACCGAGAGACCCCTGGTTAAGCTGCCACCCTCGCGTCTTCCCAGCAAACCACCCTCCCCAAACCAGGGCGCATCCAGGCTGGGCGTGGTGGGGCAAGGAGAGAAGACAGTGCCGCCCGCCTGGAGGGCCTGGGGTTCTCCAGGCTTCCTCTGCTCCAGGGGAGCCCCCAGGTGATGGAGTTGGGGTCCACCCCCAGCCCCAAGCTCGCTCTCCGGATTGCAAATTGAGTCGATGGCCCGAAAGATGAGGAGAAGCCAGGCAAGGCAAGGTTGGCACCCCCCTCCCCTTTCTTGCGCCCCTCTGCAAGAATAAAGAACCCACTAAACAAACGTGGAGTCGCCTTTCATCACACAGGGACTCTTAATGTCCTCCTAGGCGCCCGGAGTACCATCTGTCACCCAGACAGCCGTGCGCACTGGGGACCCGGGGACTTGGAGACCCTGGAAAGACAATGCGCACAGCAACCTACAAACCTTCTTTGGGGAAAGCGCCCGAGGCCGGGTCTGGGCTGGGGGAGAGGCTTGTAAGGAAAGGTTCAGGGGGTGGGTTGGAAAGTGATAGGGGACCCCCCACCACCAGAGCTGCTGCACCGCAGGCAAAGTTCAGGGGTTCTGAGTTGGGGACCCACAGATGTTCAGGGCCTCCAGGCCCGAGCCGACCTTCTGTCCTGCGCCTTTCTTAGTGGAACAAACCCTCATGAAAAGGATGGACCCTCCCTGGCATAGATTGGCCTGGCTCAGAGCCTCTTAGAAGGAGCCTCCAGCAACCCCAGGCTTCGGGGTTGGGGGAAAGTGGGGGTACGGGCAAGAAGGGAAGGCACCTGCGAGTGCCAGGCCACGCGCCCCGGTGCTGCAAGGCTGGACCTAGGTTCTGCAAGTCCTAAGCCCGCTGCGGGAGAAGAGTCTTTGCTTCTAGAGAAACAAAAGCCTTGGGAGGTGTGGGGAGGTGTGATGCGCTCCAGCACCGCACTGGCTTAGGAGCGACTTTGGCTCCTAAACGGATTTCTATTTCCCTGGTAGGAAAAGGGGTACCTCTAAGGCAAAATAAAAACAAGCGATCCGAATTTCGTGGGATTCCCTCCGGGCATTTGGAAGGGTGCATTTATAAACAAGAGCAACTCGCACCAACACAATCGGCTGAAAAGGGCATACATAAAAAGGCGAGCAACGGAAATAAAAAAAAAAAAAAACAATCACAACAAGGCACAGCATGATTGTAGTTTGATTTTTAAAGAAAAAGAAAAGTTCCTGGGTTGCTCTTGAGCAAAAGCATTTTATATTTTTTTCCTCCAGATTCAGAAAAATAATCACAGAAAGCATGTAGTAAGTGCATTTCATTTTTTTTACCATCTCACAGAAATAGATCTAAAGATTCAATAGAAATTATTATCTAATTTACTTATGAACTTGGGGGATGATTTAAAGAAGTCTTACCTTGTAAAAGCCTTTCTGGTAATCTTTTTTCCAATCTTTCAGAGTTAAGATTCCAGGAAAGAGCGGGGTGGGGAAGAAATTCCGAAATATATTAAAAGCAGCACATCTTTATGATATTCAAACAGGAAAACGCAGCTGACATCTCGCTGATCTATCTCCACGGCGAGGAAGGGTAATAGCTCAGCAGATGGACGCAGGAGTGATTGTTCACTTCGTTGAGAGATTAAAAAAAAAAGTCTTTTTCTTTTTAATTGTTCTCAAATATTTCCGGGAATTCGTTGTCACTTTTTATTTATTTATTTTTTTTAAACGAAGTGCTGAAAAGTCGCGTGCCTCTTTTCTTCTTTTGGGTCTCTATAAATAACAAAAGAGATGCAGAAATAACGAGAGTCACCTCAAAGGACTGATGCCTTCACTTTCTAAGAGCGGAAGAATCAATAGGAAAGATGCTTAAGATAAGATTCCGCTCTCCTTGGACTCTTTTCCATCCCTCAAAAAGAAAAAAACAGCTGAGCAGAAAGTGGGAAGTGCAAAGAGCAGAGATGCGTCCTTGTTCAGAAGTGATTTTTTTTTTTTTTTGGAATAAGGCTTTGTTCAGCTGATGTCTCCCCAGTTCCAGAAACACAATACTGAAACTCGGGGGGCCTCTCTTTCCTCTTTCCTGCTTTATTTATATGTTGCCTAAACAGACACTTATTTCCAGTTTCAAAGTCTTTCAAGGCTCGGTTCCCTCTTCCCCCACCCTCCCCAGCCAATCCCTTTTTTACCTTATAGAAAAATACATAAGGATCAATGGCTTGGTGATGTTTGGAGAAGGGTTGATGAAAAGTCTCCCAAAATAACCGTACAGAGAAGCAGAGGAAGCCTGGAGAGGGTGGGAGAGGAGGCAGGCAGGCCGGTGGCTTCTTGTTTCTCCTGGTACCAATTGATTCCGCCTGGAGATGGTGGAAGAGATAAAGGCTTAAGAAGGGGGATGGAATTTTCCCCCCAAATTGATATTTAATGGGAAATCCTATTGGACAGAAACCTGGACACGAGTCACTTAATTGGACTTGACATCTGTCACAGTGTGGGAGTTTTCACAGCCCAAATATTTTAGCAGATCAAATTCCACTGAATCTATGCCATAAAATATCATAGTTGAAATCAGGCCGTGATAGAAATCTTCGCCTCTACAGACACTGGCTATAAACAAACCATCTCTCTTTTTCAAATCATTGGTGCGGTATTTAAGCACAAATAAACAACGTATTGACTGGAGAAGAATCCTTTGGCTTGTTACAAAGCATATTTTCCCTTAAGGCTTAGGGAAATATTTATGTCTAGAACATGAAAATATATCAAAGGTGCCATGATAAATATATACAGAGAGGTAGCAGCTAACTTTTATTTGTGATCATTTGCATCTTAAACTCTATAGGACCTATGAAACGTATTGATATTCTTGAGAGTTAGCCTATCACTGGACTAATTTTCCAGTTTATGATTCTTAAAAAATACCTTTTAATAGATTAAGTCATTGATGGAACTAGGGACAGAATCCAAGTATTGTAATTTTTAGGATCACTGTAAAAGACCAACCTAATTTTCTAAATATGTTTGATCTTATTTCTTTTGCTAAGTTAAAATATGCCAGAATATAAAGGGGCTCATTCTTACTTATATTAACATGCAAATATCTAGTTGTGTGGTAGTACCATGGGCTAGAATATAAACAAACACAAATCATCAGTGTATTCTAACACATAATACCTTTGCCTTACATAACCCCATGGCTCTAAATTCATATGCCTTATAAAACAAGGGGGGATTTGGTTCTATTATTTTGCCACTTTACAGAGATAGCATTGCTTGCAATCTTTTTTTTTTTTTAAGCTATTTTGATTGTGCAAGCTTAAAAGAAATAAAAGTATCATAGCCTCTACACCTCCCTAAATCCTTGGGGGAACGTTATGGAGAAAAGAATTCTCCTTCTCCCTTTTATAGATTTTTGTCTGAAGAAGGGTTTATTTTCAGGCTACCTGCCTATCATGGAAATAACCTCCTCGGCTCCCCATGGCAGCTACCTGTTCTACTTGTCTTGTCTTTGCACACCAGAGTTTTTCTTAGGGCATATTTCTGGACCAACATGGGTTGAGGATAGGAAAGGAAGAGAGTGCCTAGACAGTCAGAGATGCTTTCTAGTCTTGTCTTTGCCCAGTTCCAGCACAAAAATACAGTTCAGGGGGCATCAGGTGGACATTATTTGCAAGCAGAAACCAACCCCATGGAAGTTTAATATAGAAAGAGTTGATGTGTAAACTTTCACCAAGGTAGATGAAAGAAGGATCTTGTTTGTTTGTTTGTTTTTTCACCGAGTGTAGCCCAGACTAGGCAGCACTAAATACTCAAACAGAGTCAGAAAAAAAAAAAGTGTGCCCACAGATGGACACCCACAGATACCTGTCCTCTTCACCCTCCATTATTCTGCTTCTATTAAACCACTATACATCCAAACTGACAGATGGAAAAGCCTAGTGGGTTTAATCAGCACAGCTCCCGAAGCAACTGCTTGAATGGGTAGCAACTGGCATCTCTGGTTACCTCGGTGTGAGGGAAGAAGGGAAAAGAAAGGGGGGAGTTGAATCAGGGTGGTGGGTATATGAGATCGGGGCTGTGAACTTTGATCCAGACTCGTTCTCCTTGGGATTTAGACTTTTCTTTGTTCCCACTTCATGCCTGAGTGTGTGCATGAGTCACAATAAGAGGAAGCTATGTAAAGAGCGCAGACATAGATCCATACATCATGAGTACAAACCTAGATTTACACTGCACTCTCCCTTCCCGGAATCCCAGCCCCACCCCCACTCCTGCTGCCCCCTTTGCCTTTTCTCAGACCTTCCTGGCACAGATGGTCTCTCCTTCTGTGCACACCATAAGTCCTCTTTTCATAGAACCTTTTAGAGACTGCATATTATGTATTTGTGCCCTAACTCTAGATTGCATCCCCAAGTCTCCCCATAGGCTTTCAGGGGAGTAGGGAGCTCATCTCCCCCAACATCTTTGAGACTGTGTAAGTACACAGTACATATGTGACTCCCTGCATACAGAGACACCCAATATCAGAGACACAGAAACACTTGCACCCAGAGACCTTTCTGGTTCCAGTTTTCTCTTCTATAAATACCAGGATAATAATTTTACTGCACTCACTTCAGAGGTTGGATGCTGTAATGAGATGATTTTATAACATGCTAACTCTACATATAGAGATATTATGGACTACTAGGAGTAACATTAAATGATGTTATTAAATCAGTGGGTAGGTGGAAAACCTTGATTAAAGAAACAAGACTTACATGACTGAAACCCAAACAACACAATCATGTATGTAATCAAGGTGTTTAAATAAAAAATATATATTAAAAAAAAGAAACGACTTTGTCACTATGATATGCTAGGGAGGTGAACTTAAAGAGTTACTTTGCCTTTCCAGACCTCAGTTTTCTATCTGTAAAATGGAAATAACAAACTATGTTATGTCAGATGTTTTGTTCCAAATGCAGCCAATGTAATCTATACAAAGTGCACAAATAATTGCCAACAACTTATGCTTATAAATGTTGGCCATTAATATGACTTTGTAATTATATTATAAACATATACAAGAGCCAGAAGTATAAGAATTACACAAAATATAAACACATCAGCATATTCATCCAGATTATAATGCCTCTGCATATATATTTACATACATATATCTGTATAAATATGCATGTATAGATGCATTCAAATGTATTATAGCTACGTTATAATTTATGTATCTGGCAACTAACCTATGGTGAACACTTCTCATGTGTCCAACATAGTCTAGGGGCTCAGCAAATATTAACCCATTTTATCTTTACCACAAACCTATGAGATAGTATCATTCTTGGCTCTATGCTCAGAAATTGCTCCTGGCAGGCTCAAGGGACCATATGGGATGCTGGGATTCGAACCACCATCCTTCTGCATGCAAGGAAAATGCCCTACCTTCAATGCTATATATCTGGCCCCATAATAACATAATTTTTGATCAGAGGGAAATCACTCCAGGCATTGCTTAAGATTTGCTCCTGGCTCTATACCCATATAGAATTCCTATGGATGGTGCTGGGGTTTGAATTTGTGTTGACGAAGCACAAAGTAGTATATTTGACCCTTATGTAACATGATTTGATGTTCTTGTTTTTTAAACTTAATAAATTTAGAATTTGTTATTTTATAGCTAATACAAATAATGAAATAGAAGTTCAACATTAGTAAGTTATGATTCTCAATATTTTGTATTACCTATCAAATATGCCAATAATTTGTTGAAATTTATTTAACAAATTTCCTTCTATTGTGAATTAGTTATAATTTTTAAGAAATTAATTCAAGGGGCCGGCGAGGTGGCACTAGAGGTAAGGTGTCTGCCTTGCAAGCGCTAGCCAAGGAAAGGACCACGGTTCGATCCCCCGGCGTCCCATATGGTCCCCCCAAGCCAGGGGCAATTTCTGAGCGCATAGCCAGGAGTAACCCCTGAGCATCAAAAGGGTGTGGCCCAAAAAAACAAAAAAAAACAAAAAAAAACATAAAAAAAAGGAAATTAATTCAAACTTTCAAATTGTTATTAGAAATATTTTTTTTTTTTTTTGGTTTTTGGGCCACACCCTGTGACGCTCAGGGGTTACTCCTGGCTATGCGCTCAGAAGTTGCTCCTGGCTTCTTGGGGGACCATATGGGACACCGGGGGATCGAACCTCGGTCCATCCTAGGCTAGCGCAGGCAAGGCAGGCACCTTACCTCCAGCGCCACCGCCCGGCCCCTATTAGAAATATTTTAATAGCTTAGAAACTTCTATATCCAAATGTCAAGTACTAAAACAAAGAATATTTTAATAGTAGTGTATTTGCATTATTTGAGGTAGCAAAAGTCATGAAAAAAATATCTTCAAATGCCTTTTCCAAAACAAAATTTTGTAATAAAAAGTATCACGATTTAAATGCCTTACTTAAAGAGACATTTGAATGTTTTAATTTTTAAAATTCAACTTGCATGCATTTATTGCCATTTATCACCAAATAAAAATAAATTTAGAACAATTTAGAACAATGATCCTATAGTTGAAGGATGCTTTAAGTACGCTGCCATTTAATAATCAGCATATATCTTCATGGGACAACAAAACTTTATACTCCTCAAGTTTCAATTATTACAAAGATTCGATTATACTGTAAAAGAAAAGCATTTTTAAAGTTAACTATATGGGTACATTATATACTTCTACTTCAATACACTTTTGAACGTATTTTGCAAAGATCTTATTTAATAAGTATATTTTGCTTGTAATGTACCAATGTACTTAGAGATGGAATCTTGAATCTATAGTATAGGTTTTCAGATTGAAGCAATCTTTTCCTCATCAGTTCTACACAAACACACACACATTTTTCTCTAAGTCATTCTCTTTTTTTTTTTTTGTTTGTTTGTTTGTTTTTGGGCCACACTCGGCAGTGCTCAGGGGTTACTCCTGGCTTTCTGCTCAGAAATAGCTCCTGGCAGGCACGGGGGACCATATGGGACACCGGGATTCGAACCAACCACCTTTGGTCCTGGATCGGCTGCTTGCAAGGCAAATGCCCCTGTGCTATCTCTTCGGGCCCTAAGTCATTCTCTTTTAAAATATCATTTTAACTATATTTTCTATATATTTTGACCTTAAAGCTTTCTTAACGATTGATTTTGTTACTTAAAGTTGACACATAACTGTTGTTCTTTTATCCGACTTTACATAAATCGGATTAATATTTGGTTTAAACCAATTTAACTAATTTTCATCCTTGTTTCTTCAAGGTTTTGGGAATAGCTCTTAGGTGCCTACCAGTGAAATTTACCAACATAGTAATGCATTTCACTGTCATATAAATGCATTTATGTACTATTTCAACTCTTCCAAGAATGCTTAGCTATTGCTATGGTACAGACCTTAAGGTTTACTTCTGACCATTCAATATTATATTAATGGAAATGTTTAAAAGTACTAGATTGAACGTGCTGTGATTTTATTTTATTTTATTTTTTTCATCACATACCATGATCTTGTTGAGTTTGGGAAATGATTTTCAACAATATGGAATCAGGCAGTGTTCTTGAACTGGGGGGGGGGTCCTTCTGGAGCTGAATCCGGTAGCATGCAACACTCCATATTTTGGAGGGGGGGTATATGCTGTGATTTTAAACATTGACAATAAAACTTGAGGTTCTCTTTCATGCTTTGGATGCTTCATTTTTCTAACTGTGCAATCAATGTTGACCTTTTCAAAACCCAGTTTTTACTAATTTATCATTGACTTACAACACTATGTAGGGGACTTGAGTCTGAGAGACAACACATAGGTTAAATTCCTGCACTGCATAGTTTTCCAGCATTGTTGGCTGCAGCCAGTTACCCAGTACCATAGGGTTGAAGTGGTCCTGGAGATCTCAGTCTTAGTGGGGGCAATTCAGGTATGAATTGCATGAACCACCTTCCTTGAGAATTGCAAGTGGGATCCTGGACCTCCTCTTTGGAATGAATTCACAAAAAATAAGAAAAAAACCCAAAGTCAATGACAAAAGAATCTTTTTTTGTTGTTGTTGTTGTTGTTGTTGTTGTTGTTTTGGTCACACCCGGCGGTGCTCAGGGGTTACTCCTGGCTGTCTGCTCAGAAATAGCTCCTGGCAGGCACGGGGGACCATATGGGACACTGGGATTCGAACCAACCACCTTAGGTCCTGGATCGGCTGCTTGCAAGGCAAACGCCACTGTGCTATCTCTCTGGGCCCGACAAAAGAATCTATACCCAATTCACAGCAATCTGTACAAGTGGGAACCAGTTGTATTAGTATTCTGGGGGGTGAAGGAGGGAGATTTGGGATGCATGCTGGGAAAAGGGGTGGAGGGAGGACAACCCTGGTGGTGGGAATGGCCCTGATTCATTGTCACTATGTACCTTAAATATCACTGTGAAAGATTTGTAATTCACTTTGGCCACAACAAAAATAAAAAAAGAATACAAAAAAATACAAAAACAAACACACACAAAGATCTAGATTACAGCTTCACATCACTATATAAATATCAATTTTACCACCCTTACCACGTTTCCAATATAAACACACTTTAAATAGATCCCCTCTAGCCCCTCTCTTCTATGCTCCTTCCCCTTTACTACTATGGATTTCGTTGTTGTATTTGAGTTTTGCTAATTATTTTATTTCATTAATATCCTGCATTTGAATGAAACTAATTGGTAATTGTCTTTTACTTTTGGATTTGTGTCGCATACTACACTCACCTCAAGTTCCACCCATGTGGTTCAGAAAAGCAGAGATTCAACTTTTATACAGCCAGGAAAGACTCCATTGATGATATATCTCACACCTTTTTACCCTCTATAGCAGAGTCTGCCTTTTCCTCTCTATAATATTTGCTTTCAATAATCCAACTGGCAAGGCCGAAGTGATAGCACAGAGATAGGGTGTTTGCCTTTCACGTGGCTGATCCAGGATGGACCTCAGTTCAATCCCCAGTGTCCCGTATGGTCCTCCAAGCCAGGAGCAATTTCTGAGCTCATAGCTCATAACCCCCGAACATCACTAGGTGTGGCCCTAAAACCAATAAATAAATAAATAATTACTCCAACTGATGAATTTGTTTTTGTTTTAATATCTATTATGGGTTTTTGTATACATAGTCTATATGTATGCTTCCTTTTTATTCATACAGCCCATTTGTGTCCTTTGACACTCGAGTTTAGATTACTCAAGTTTAATATGATGCATGGAGCTAAATTACTGTCTTTTGTTTTCTGGTTGTTTTGTGTTTTTGCTGTTTTTGTTTCCTAAAATTTTTTTTATTTTATTTAAACACCTTGATTACATACATGATTGTGTTTGGGTTTCAGTCATGTAAAGAACACCACCCATCACCAGTGTCTCAAATCTCCCTCCTCCCCACCTGACCCCCGCCTGTACTCTAGACAGGCTTTCCATTTCCCTCATACATTCTCATTATTAGGACAGTTCAAAATGTAGTTATTTCTCTAACTAAACTCATCACTCTTTGTGGTGAACTTCCTGAGGTGAGCTGGAACTTCCAGCTCTTTTCTCTTTTGTGTCTGAAAATTATTATTGAAAGAATGTCTTTCATTTTCCTTAAAACCCATAGATGAGAGAGACCATTCTGCATTTTTCTCTCTCTCTCTGGCTTATTTCACTCAGCATAATAGATTTCGTGTACATTCATGTATAGGAAAATTTCATGACTTCATCTCTCCTGACAGCTGCATAATATTCCATTGTGTATATGTACCACCGTTTCTTTAGCCATTTGTCTGTTGAAGGGCATCTTGGTTGTTTCCAGAGTCTTGCTATGGTAAATAGTGCTGCAATGAATATAGGTGTAAGGAAGGGATTTTTGTATTGTATTTTTATCTGCCTTTGCACTTGGAAAATTGTCCCTCAAGATGATCCCAATTTCTTCAACAATATTTGTCACAGTGCAGCTGAGTTGGGCAGCACTGAGAGGGGGTTCAGGGTTATTCGATAAGAGAATGGGAATGAGGAGTTGGTGAAGAGTAGGTACTCAGAGACCAAACACACTCAAGAGTAATTGGAACTGAGTTTGATTTATTAAGAGTTCTGCTTCATATTTAAGCAAAAAATTAATCAA
Source organism: Suncus etruscus (assembly GCF_024139225.1). NCBI lineage: Eukaryota > Metazoa > Chordata > Mammalia > Eulipotyphla > Soricidae > Suncus > Suncus etruscus. The sequence goes on along the minus strand of NC_064866.1, from coordinate 8,133,914 downwards.
CAGTAGGAAGTTGGTTAGATCAAGTGTGACATGTTTTTTATTGCTATAGAATAAACATTACTTGTCAGCACTATCATTCAACAGCTATCTAAACCTTATATGAGTATTGTAAATTCTTTGTCATTAGTTTCACTTACCATAAATGGAAATAAAAAAAATGCTTGTCCTTTTCTCTTGGAGATGATTCTTGTTAGTCAACAGAAATCAGAAAAATATTCATTCTTTCCTCCTGGATAGGATTCTTGCTAGTCAAGTATTAATCACCAAAGTACAATCCCATTGCCCATTTAATATTACACCAAAGAGCTATTGTAAAAAGAGGGCATATGTAATTAAATGACAAAACACATCTGTAGCCTACACAATACTAAATAACTGACTAAAAAGCATTTATTATTGATTCTACCAGCTTGGAAAATATTATTGTAGATTCTACCAGTCTGCGAAAAATACTGTTGTAGATTATTCCATCAGCTTAGAGGAAGTAAGATGTGTTCTAACAAGTCTTGTTTTAATGCAAGGGGCAAAGGCACATAGTTTTGTTTCTTTATTTATGTACTATTGGCATTGCTACTTCTCATTACACATTAATGTGTAGTAAGTTCATTGTTGCTATTTTGACAATGCAGATATCTCTAGAGTCATAGCTGGTGGTGCTTAGGGGTTTTTAGAACAATATCCAACCAGGATCAGGAATTTGCTGCATGCATGGCACATGCATTAATATGTGTAGTAGCTCTCTGGTTCTTGTCTCATTTTATTTTTGTTAAAGTTTCTCTTTATGTATTATTGTCACCATACTTAAACTTTTAATATTTCTTCCTAAAAAAGAACATCATTAGACAGATAGTACAAAGGTTAAAGCACTTGCCTAGCATGCGACTGCCTACCTGGAGCCCTAATTCAAGTCCCAGCAGCAAATATGGTCCCCTAAGTATTATCAAGGGTGGCACCTGCAAAGAGATCAAGGAGTCACCCCTACATACATGTGACCCCTAACCTCCATAGGGAGTACCCCCAAACTCAGACAAACAGTTTGAACCTTTCTTATCATGCAGGGCAAGTGGTAGTACTCCATTTGCTTTTGTTTATTTGTGGGTCTTTATTTCTTTATCACTCATCAATTACTATTTTATAGGGTATAGCATTCTTGGCTAGAAATTTTTATCTATTAGAATTGTGATTATATCATGCCACTCTTTCCTAACCTATAGAATGGCTTCTGATAACCTGGTAGAAATGTGTTTTTAATGTTATGCATTTGTTTTCTCAAGAGTTTTGGTTTTGTTGGTTCTGCTTTGGGTTTGGTCTCTAAACCCAAAAATGCTCAGTGACTACTCTTGGCTCTATGTTCAAAGCTTCACTCCTATTAGTGTACAGGGTACCATGTGGTTCTTTGGCTTCTTGCATGCAAAATATGTGCTCTAGTCCATTAAGTTTTCTCTAAACTCCCTAGGACTTCTTATTTTTTTTTTCTATTTTCTGTTGGCTTTTGGTAACTTAACAATGATATATCTTGATGTATGTCTTGTCACATTTAGGCATTTCATGGTTCCATTAGCTTCCTTAATTTCTTTTTTTTTAATTTTTTATTTTTAATGATGAGAACAAAGATGCAAAGAAAGAGGATAAGGTAAAGTTACAGTGGAAGGACAATCACCCATAAACAGAATTCTCAGAAGTCCCCTTGCTGATGTCTTAACTTTGAACTTTCAGCCAAAGAACTTTAAGATAAATAAAACAGAACCCATGTACAATTACTTTGTCCCTCAAGTCCCCAGATTGTAACACATTATAATATTTCTTAGCAGCACACAAAGCAATCTAAAGCCATAAAACTTATGTAACTCCTTAAACATTAAAGGCATAGTATTTTTTTTTTACATTTCCATGCACATGTAGTTTCCTTAGTTTCTATGGTTACACTAAAAACTCCAAAATTTCTAATGGTAAATTCTTTTCCTCAGGGCCGGGGTGATGGTGAAAGCAATAGGGTGTCTGCCTTGCATGCCCTAACCTAGGACTGACCATGGTTTGATTCCCCTGCATCCCATATGGTCCCCCAAGCCAGAAGCAATTTCTGAGCAAGCACATAGCCAGAAGTAACGCCTGAGCATCACTGGGTGTGGCCCAAAAAACAAAAAAAAAATTCTTTTCCTCATATTTAAGTGGGGGCTATTATGCCAGAGTGTTGGTATTTTTTCTCAATAAAAATAATTTTTCAGTTTTCCTATAAGTCACTTTCATCACGTGCTTGTCCCACCCTCAACCCCTTAGATTGTTGGTGCTTGGTAATGTGTGCTAGGTTTGTGTTATAGGTAAGAGGATTTCTGCAGTTCTACCCCATTCAAGGTCTTGGTTTGGAAAAGGGTTATATGCTTGAGTTTCAGATTCGGGCTTCACTCTGAGTCCTTGCTTTGTTTCAGGCAGGGAAGTTTTGTGTCTTGGGCAGTAATTTTCCTCCCTGCTCTGAGTAGGGGAAGAATAATGAGATTTGATTCAGATTTTAGATTAAAGATTGTACTTTTCTGTCGGAGATATTCTTGATTTACGCCCTTCCTTTTTCCTTCCTTCCTTCTTACTTTTCTGTGATTTCTTCAGTGAACACCACGCCAATTTCTTACAGAACCTCTACACACTCTCCCTCCCTTCTTCCCTTCTTTTCTTCCTTCTTCCTTTCCTTTCTTCCTTCCTTCCTCCCTCCCTTCCTTCCTTCTTCCCTCCCTCCCTCCCATCATCCTCCCTCCCTCCCTTCCTTCCTTCCTTCCTCCCTCCCATCATCCCATCATCTTCCCTTCCTCCCTCCCTCCCTCCCTCCCTCCCTTCCTCCCTCCCTTACTTCCTCCTCCCTCCCTCCCTCCCTCCTTTTCCTTCCTTCCTTCCTTCCTTCCTTCCTTCCTTCCTTCCTTCCTTCCTTCCTTCCTTCCTTCCTTCCTTCCTTCCTTCCTTCCTTTCCTTCCTTCCTTTCCTTCCTTCCTCCCTCCCTCCCTTCTTCCTTTCCTTCCTTCCTTCCTTCCTTCCTTCCTTCCTTCCTTCCTTCCTTCCTTCCTTCCTTCCTTCCTTCCTTCCCTTTCTCTTCTTCCTTTCTTCCACAAAGGTTTTATTTTATGTTTTAGGTAACACCAATAGCTTCCCCTCACCTACCAGTTTAACACATCTGCTTCACTTTTGAGATGAGTCAGGGGCAGTGTATGATGGTACTTTGCACCTGAACCCCTTACATCCTCTAAATCTGCTCTACTTTTGTCTTTCTCATAAGACCTCAGTAGAGATTTGTGGATAAGGACACATGCTCCAGTATAAATTCCTTTAGTTGGTGACCTCACTGTTTTAGAAAGCAAACTAATGTATAATTAAATTTTGGTAGTTTCTTAAAATTACAACTATTTCCACCTGCCTTTTTCTGTAGCCTGTATCTCTTTCTCATGTAATCTCCATATGTGAGCTCCTTTCTTTCTCCTTAGAAGGTTTATCACTCTTTGGAGTGCAAGTTGCCCATTTTCATGTGATCTTAGTTTTCTGATAGACTTAATAGAGAACATAATTTTGATTTTTATATGTATTTTCTTATTGTTAGGAGAGAACATCCTTCCTTGGAGTTTGTTACATCCTAAGCAGGAGTGAGACTAAT